>NC_031502.1:59086881-59226254 GCF_000237925.1 Schistosoma mansoni
AGTCCAGAGCGTGTTCGTGCTTTGACACAATATTATATTGATAAGGGTGTCCAAGGGCTTTATGTCAATGGCTCATCAGGCGAGTGCATTTACCAAAGTGTGGCTGATCGTAAGTTGGTCTTAGAGCATGTGATGGCAGTAGCCAAGGGCAAGCTAACCATTATCAATCACGTTGCCTGCAACAATACGTGAACTAATAAAGAAGCACGGCACTACAGCTTCTCACTAGAACTCCAGGAATTACCTCTTAAAGTCAGTCACTAGTGAGCATATGATTATAATCAGGAGGGGTTTTGCGGAGATTTAGTATTTTCATAGTTGCCGGCTCAGTGGTCTATCGGTTAAGTGCTCGCGCGCGAGACTGATAGGTCCTAGGTTCGAATCGAGGTAGGGGGTGCGCACTGCTGAGGAGTCCCACAATAGGACGAAACGGCCGTCCAATGCTTCCAGGTTTCTCATGGTGGTCTAGCTTCAATTGACTCATGCTTTCAACTATGAAAATACTAAATCTACACAAAACCCCTTCTGACAAATATTTTATCGAATGTAGTACAACAATTATTGTACTATAACTGTAGAACGTAAAAAAGAAATGATCGAAAACAATTCTTTGCTCTAATATTCTTTATTCTTGACTATTCTGCTTGGCTTTTAGATTGATATCACTGCGAATTACTGTCATCATAGTGCTCAGCTGGTCTTTCCAACAAGTATTCTCTGTAATTATCACTTTCATCTTATACCAGAAGAAAAGCAACAAAGTTTTATTACATTTCATCAGGAGTCGATTTAATTAAGATCTATATCTGCCTAGTAATACTCACTATGGTACAGACTATAAAAAGTTGTAATCGATATGTTGGTATAACAAATGGATCTGTAATAATTTTCTGTTTGGGTTACAAAGATACAGAAGAAACGAAGGTGATTATAACTCTGATTTAAAAGAGACTTGATAAAGAGATAAAATATAGCTATATGTAAATGTTTACTGTTTTAGTGAAAAATGAAGACCAAAACCTCTTCTGATGAATCGCTTTTGTTTGTACTCGGTTACGTTATCTCTTTTTGACCTTATTTCATGAAGTCTATTCTGCTTCATTACAATATTGGTTTATGAATTCTATGAGATAGTTTGAAGTTTTGGTAATAAAATCTCTGAGGTTCTTTTTGTGCCTCAGACCTATTTCTGTCACCTACATGACCACTACCGATCAAGTATGATAGAGCCGAGTTGCGTATTGTCTTGACAGTACCTTTATTTCGCGGTTAGGAAAAGGTACTGTCAAGCTAATACGCAGCTCGGTTCTATCACACTTGATTGATGGCAGTCATGTAGTGAACGAAAATAGGTCATTTAAAGTTATTCATGGTATTCCTACTAGTTTCCTTTATGTGTTTCGATCTCGTCTCTTATACATAGCAGAAATTATAGGAATTCGAGCCAACAAACTAAGTCTTTGTGTTCATAAGAAATTTGTAATACCTTTACCTCTTCCTTGGTCCCAGTAAACGACTTTATTTATTATTATTTTCCATACCCCTTCTTCGTTTATTTTTCCTCACCCCTCCCACCCTTTTCTTTTCGCGAATATACGCTTCACTGTCCAGTTATCTGAACACTTCTTATTGCGTAATCTTATAATTTTTATGAATGTTATTTCAGCGTCTATATTTTTCTAATCATTAACCTATTTCCCATTATGTAACATTGATTCAAGCCTATATTGTTCTTGTCACAACTAGTACACTTGTCATCACACTATCAGTTTGTACTTTTCACTTATTATGTTTAATTACGTAATCTTTTCCATTGTTATCATTGACTAATAAACTGCCTTGATTGGTTTAATAATTTCGTATTTGCATATAAATATTACTGTATATTAGAGTAAAGCCTGATAAGGATGTAATGGGAAACAATATTGTTCGCTTATATGTGTTAATGCTTGAATTTATTGAAACCATTATTGGTTTACAAAATCTCTATCTCAGTAGAATGAATAGTTAACCTACGAATGAAAAAAAAACCAACAAGTCTCACTCAAATCTTCTGATCTAACTGGAATTTAAACAATATAGAGTGAATAAACCACAAGAAAGACCTACTTGGAAATAAAAAAATTTTATCCATAAGTTTCATTGATAATATTGTGACATTTAGCATAATATCAGAAGAGGGTTTTGTGGAGATTTTAGTAACCAGTGAAGTTTAACCAAGTCTGTTGGGAGATAGTAACTCACTGAAGACATTGGTGAATAGTTGCTCAATTTCGTGGATTGATTGAAGTTAGACATTAATACCACTTGATGCCGGCTCAGTGGTTTAATGGTTAAGCGATAGCTCGCGAGACTGATAGGTCCTGGGTTCGAGTCTCGCTAGGCGTGATCGTGGATGCGTACTACTGGAGAGTCTAACAATAGGACGAAACAGCCATCCAGTGCTTCCAGGTTTGCCATGGTTGGCTAGCTTCCATTGACTCATGATCTTAACTATATTTAGTATGATAATCAATACTTTAAAAATCGATATTTGTTTATTGATCAATAATCTTGCGATATTTTTTTTCTTGATTTTTTCAGTACTAACACCGATAATAAATCATATCCAATTTACTAAAACATCAATCAATTTCGTCGGTAGTTACACATATCAATTAATTGAATACTCACTGTTAAGATACCTTTTTAATACATTTCTATATACATATATATAAGGATAATGCTCCAG
Source organism: Schistosoma mansoni (assembly GCF_000237925.1). Lineage (NCBI taxonomy): Eukaryota > Metazoa > Platyhelminthes > Trematoda > Strigeidida > Schistosomatidae > Schistosoma > Schistosoma mansoni. The sequence continues at coordinate 59,089,613 of NC_031502.1, forward strand.
TACAGCTGAATATGCTTCCATTATTGATGTTACTTCATTTCATATGACTCAAAAAAAGTAAAAAAAACATATATTGAAATTTATTTTTCAAAAACATTTTCTAACCAATGTATCAACATATGAATAAATTAATGTTTTTTAATATTACCTCACTATATTCTATATAATCATTATGAAAATATATAACTGATTAGTTAGCATGGTAACTAATTTGTATTACACTTGGTAAATACTATCGAAAATCAATTTTTTTTTACGATCAACAGTCAAATAATATTAATAATAATACACATTCACATCCACACACACACACACCCATACCCACTATATGTGGACCGTTTTTTTTATATATTGGAAGAAAACAAAAAAAGTATTATTTTGTTATTATTAAGGTTGAAATAAAATTCAAAATTTGTACAATTTTATTGATTTATTATCGAATTGTCCGGATATTTCCCGCTTTTTTTTTAAAGAAAATTTATGTATGTACTTTAGATTATTACATTAAAAAAAGTAATATATATATATATAGTAATATATAATGGTAGTATCGTTTTATGCAACTAAATTTTTCCGATGTAATGGTGATAAAGTGAGTTTTCTTATCAGGATTTGATTTTCATAATGTAACGATACTTTCAATGACCTTACGTAGAGATACCTAGTCGAGATATCGTGATAAGTGATTGTTTCTTAGAATCAAAGTTCAAGAATTAGTTCTCAGATACGGAAGGGAATATTCTTAATACCGATTTATCCAGGGTTTGGAAAAAAAAACCAGATTTTAATCAGTATAAATGACAGAAAGCCAATTCAGAAACTTACCTGCATTGAAACGAAAAGATATCCATGTATTTATATACAAAACTTTATATTCTTCCAAGTAAGGTAAAGCATGGAAGTAATCAAGTAAAATGAATAAGGTTTGGAGTAGTGTTGCAAAATTTGACATAATGATGACGACTATAAGTAAACGGACAGATCATGTAATATAATTCCTCATTTAATTTCATCTAACTTGTAGTGACCTACTTTTATGACGGGAACGCCATTGGTATAATGGGAACAATTCTTATTATAACCAATCGTACCAGTGATTGTTTTACCATACTTATTTGTTTAAGTATAACAAAAACACACTTTCTTCCGTTTTCTATGACCTTTCACGAACTCGAGTACACTCGGTAGTTCCGCTTGTAAACGTTGGCACGAACTCGGTATTCTTTTGATACCATGAGATCGCCAACAAATATATCTTATTACGACCGACAATTACCTCCTTGTTTTTGGCTTACGGAGGGATCCAACCTAATATCTGGCACGTAATCTTCCTGTAATGGTGATCATAGTCAACTACAACCTAACAAATGCTAATGCACTGTGTACTGGTTTTAATGGAAAAAAGGTACGGAACGTATTGGAAGAATTTATTTAAGAAGTGAATATGAGGACAGATAGCCAAAATGGGGTGACAAACGCACCGTAGTTTAAGATTGTTGTTACAAAAAAGATATCCAAGTATTGACCACCTTTTATATAAGATAGATAACGAATTAAATACAGGTTGTAACAGATCAAATGCTTTTTAAATCTATCCAAAGTGGCTTATCTGACACTGTTGCTATCTCTCGAATTTTTCTCCCTGTTTTGTATGTTAACTTATTTCGAGAATTTTTGTAAGCATATGATATGACGTGTAAGTTGACCGCTTTTTTCGTATCCTAACTATTCGGATAACCCCAGGCTAGCACTACTCAGCGACTTGAAAGACCAGAGAGAAGACACGAGTATCAGAGAAGCACTTTACTACCAGGTTCAATTATGTACAGAAAAATAGGGATTTTATAGTAATTAAAAGACCTTGAGATTCCATAGTAACAGTATGTTAACAGCCAATCAGGACCTTGTTATTTTAGTAGCATTTTAGTAGCATAGCTTCTAACTAATCGCTGATTGGTTGGTCTCTTTATGAGCCTCTCTAGAGTTTATCGTAAGCCGACCTAACAGCATATTGTTGCAATTTTTAGATTCCTCTAACTAAATCTATATTATTATTGATAATCAATTTCTTCAATATTATAATCTGGTACAATATATACCCGACAATCGGTCGTTAAGATCGGTTTCTATTATTTCATTTTGTCGCTGAATGATGCTGAGCCGTCAACAATAGGGTCTTATTTAGATGAAATTAAGGTCACAACATGTAGTCATTCTTTGCAGTCATTTCTTCATTATATGCTGCATATGTTTGTTAGTTGACTTTATTCTTGATTCTAAAAATCAGTTGTTTTATTTTTCCCAAACCTAAAGAGATTTTTTGTGTTGTTCTCTTTGTGAGCTCATTTAATAATTCTAATAGCGCAAACTAAACATCGTTTTGGTAAACCTATATGGTTTTCTTCGATCGAGGATGACATGCAATGAGACAGTTAAAATAAATGATATCACATCATATGCATCAGACTCTGGGTGTATGTAAAAGACGGATCAAGCTAATATCACATTGGCTTTGTAAAGCATGCTGCTCTACAAAATCTCTGCTGATTCTTGAGGTACTTGGGCTGCTAAACACAGTTAGAAATATGTGATGTTTAAATAAATCAATGAGTTCTTGGTATTGATGACTGTTGTAATTTTGAATTCCAAATACAATACATTCGTTCGGGCTCATCTAATACTTCTTGATTACATTGAGTTATTCCTGGGATTACTAGTTTATACTACAATTCAAATACTTCTGATCATCATAAAAGATTCTCCCTGATAAATGGCCAGGGGAAGATGAGCAGTTGCAAGATCTCGATGGAGCAACTGGCGTTATTGTTATTCGGACCTTTGATTTGAATAAAACCATCAACCTGAACTCTCACAAAGTGGTGAATGACAACTTCACAGATGTAGACGTGCTTACAGGAAGAAAGAAAAAGGGAAAGAAATTACAGGGAGCTGCAAAATACGCGAGTTGGTGGTTTCAGTTAAGGAACCTCATACAAATCCCTATCTCAATCCAAAACAGACTATGCAGGAGCAAAACCCGAATGTTGTAAAAGATTTGACCAATAAACAAAGTCAATGATTGGCTTGAAGTAAAACCTAGAAAATTGGGAGAAAAACGTTAGACCTGCACGCCTGATGCCATATCGGACTGCAGGGATGATAAGAGTGAAAGGAAGCTAAACTTCGATCTCTCAGAGAAGTCAGTCGTTTTCCCTAAGAAAAGGAACCGAAGGCTAGGAATTAACACATTCCAAGTTGCATTAAATTCTTAATAAGCAAGCTACTCCTTGAAAAACTAGCAGAAGTTAGCATTCATGAGCTTTACAGAATAGCGTGAATAGTTTATTCCGAAAGAATACAAGAAACCTAATATTAAAAACTTCACACAAACTGACTGTCTGTGTGGAACACAGCCCAGTTTATTGCATTAGCAGACAATCGGCAGAAATGTGAAAAAACTTTGGATTGATAGTTCTTTGTTTTGTAAAAGTACGGAGTCAAATGACTCCAAAAGCACCCTAGGTGGTACGGGATAGTATTTTACATAATTGAAAGCATGCTGCGCAAACGATTGCAGCCTACTAAATGAAATGGCGGGGGCTAAAGATGTGGTGGACACAGAAAATCCTGACATGAATATCTTCTCAGAACATGGCTTGTGATATTGGTTCTTAACCACACGATGTTTGAAGCTGAACGTTTAATTACCGGAAAGATTTACATTCAACACTTAACACTAGGAGAAGGTCGACAATGATGAGCAAGGGATTAATTTATCAAAATGGTGTGGCTCGATCATGCAGGCGCGGTAATTCTGTATAACCTCTTGCTTTTTGTACCAAATATGTCAGTCTCTTCCCGGCCTAAATGTGTCCTACAGAGCTATCGTAAAGAATCATGTGGCTTCTGCGTAAGATCTTATAGATTAGGTAGTCATATAATGACAAATCTACAATTTTGTGATTAGGTCTATTATTACAATAACAAAGATAAACCTGCCAATACCAATTTAGACCATACTTATACAAACTGGCCCATCAGGAGGGGAGGCATGGACAAATTTCCGGCAGTCATACGATCGAACAACCCAATCACTTTAAAGCTGTAAAGTCCAGAGGAAGAAAAAGTTCGACTGTACCTCGAGAGATAGGGAGATTTGACGTCTACTAGGACGAAAAATTGTTAGGACGCGGTCACCTGCCTTGGCACAGTAAATGCCATGGAAAGCTACGGGTCGGTCTGAGATAAGCTTATAAACACAATCTGGGTACTGAGCGAAATATGGAAAGCAACTGGGGCAACAGGTAATTAAGAGTCTTAAAAGACTGCTCTTGCTAATAAATTACGAACAAAAAAGGATCATTGATTTCCATCCTAATTGAGAAAAGGAGTTTATCTCAAGTGATAGAGGAAGACCAGGAAATAACAGAGGCCATGATGGACTATTTCAGGACGGTTTTGCTCAGGAGCCTTTTCTAGACGAAGCACTAGACCCAAATACAAAGTCACAAAATCATCTTTTCATTGTGTACTTTAATTCAGACTACGTGCTTAAGGCTCTGAACACTCAAGATATGGTAAGACTGTAGAATTATGGTCTGGCTTGCTATTAGTAATGCTATTATACTGGCCCTAGTCCTAAAATTGTAGATTTGTCGTGATTTGACCACATATACTATAAGATCTTACTTGGAAGTCACATCATTTTGTACACTGATTAGACTCATCGTGACAATGAGCAATATGATGTTTGTCACTCAGGAAGAACACATTTTAGTTGCGAATGGTATATTTAATGTGGAAAAGTATGGGTCACACATGAATAACCACGCCTGCAAGGCTGAGCCATGCCACGGCGATTATTCGGATGTACTCACCCTAGCCATTCTTGACCTTCTCCTCAAGTTAAATGTTGAAAGTGAATCTTCTCGGTAAATATATGTTCAGCTTCGAAGATAGCATGGTTAGGAACTGAAGATGTCACAAGTATTTGGAGTTTGACAACACCTTAACCAGTAACACCTTCTATAATCAAAACGTGCCCACCCAATGAAATCCGAAGTTAGAAGCGAAGAGGTTCGAGGATATATTTGACAGGCTATCAATATATCGAGGTATAACTGATCTAAACTGGCTGTCGGTTGTAGGAAAAGTTGAAGACAGCGTTCCCACTCGAGATCTGGTGCGGTTGCTTGACCGAGCACATTCAGCTAGGTGAGTCTGTTAAAATTAATGTGGTCGGCATCAAATGTCGAAGACTTACAGAGCTATTGAATTTGGGGATTTATTTGCCGCTACAAATTGTTCTCTGGGTCCCGGTTTTAGACTTAACACCAGGAGCCCACTGAAGCCTTACATATTAACAACGTAGAATTTCGATGGAAATTTGAGTTTGTGAAAATTCACTTTGCATTTTAAACCGCTTGTTTATACATGGATCATTAAGTTTTTCCAAACTAACGTGGTCAGCTTCAAATGTCGAAGATTTACAGATCTGTTGCTTTTGAGGATTTAATTACCGTTACAGATCACTCCCCCATAGTGGAGTAGTGGTGACCCCAAGATGTGGCCAGCCAGAAGTTTGTCGCTGGTAAACACCCTTCTGATAGCTTGCTATGTTCAGCGGCATCTGATCGTCTTTTTACTATGATAAGTCATGTGGTACAATAAGTAATGAAGAAACAGGTACGATGAAATTTTTGAGTCACCGTAAACCTTGACGCTTTCTTCGTCTTTTCCAGCTATCCTGGAAAAGAAAATAGGGTATGTAAGTGTATGTCGAATTACACTCATACGTGCGTCAAAACACAAAGCGGGCGAAAAAAGGAAAATAAACTCATGTACATGTGTTATGTATATATGCAATAGCGTTGGAGCGACTTCTATAGGGCGGTTTCTTGTTTTGGTTTAAAAAAGTAAAAGTATGCACATATAAGCGAGCACATTAGCAAGAAAAAGAATTTATCTTTTAGAAAAAGTATATAAGCATATATAAGTATATTAGAAATGCCTCACTTTTTTAACATAATGCAAAGAAAAATCGAAAAGAAACAAAATGTTATGTACTGTCTTACCTGCAGTAGTCGTTTATGTGTTTTGGAAGCCTTACTCTTCTTCCAGAAAGCGTTGTTCTCAGTCTGTAGTCAGGTACCGCCAAACTGTTATCGTGATTATTGGCTATCGGATGGTGTATCGTAAATGTGGGATTCGTGTCTTTCGATTGCACCAAAGGAAATAGGGTCACCTTTTAAACACGCAGGTTTGAGACGATCGATGCTGATGCTATAGTTAGTTCCGTTCTTATCGACTATATAGTACTTATGTTCACGCTGAAGAACTTTAAAGGGTCCTTCGGATGTTGTTGCTGAGCGTTCTACTATGAGCTTGATTGGTGCACGAACACCTGGATGAGAAAGTTTGTGCAACATATCGAAGAAGTTGTGTCGATAGTGTTTTATAATAGGGCATAATAGTGTTTCCTTACCCATTCTTATCTGTTTGATTTGGGGGGTTTATTTACCGCTACAGAACCAATAAAACTACAAAACAAACAGAACCAGATAAAATATAACCTTTGAAAAAACCAATACCTTACTGCCCAGTGACAACGATATTCAACATGTCACTTGGCTAAGGTGAGTTACCTATTGACTAAAAGGATGAAATTCTCACTTCAACTCATAAGTTAATATCATGACAACTTTCATCAAACTACATACTTGTAGTTAAAATACAGGGGAGAATGATCAAAAGGACTAAAATGACATTCGTGGGAGCCAACAACTTGTTAAACAGCAAACAACATGGCTTCAAGAAAGAATCACTTCACAAAACAAACCTCCTTGTAGTAAGAGGGCAATGGATAGAGGCACTGCATAATGGAAAATCAGTGGCTGTTGTCTATGTAGACATGATAAGATGTCGAAAAATAGGCTTCTGTTTAGGCTTGAGAATTGTTGAACCCCTCCTAAAGTGGATCAATTATTTCTCGTATGGTCATAGAGAGAAAGTAAGAATATATTCCAAATGCTCCTCCTGTGAGCCAGTGCTTGGCGGGATTTCACAAGGCTCTCTCCAAGGGTCCCTTACTTTTTGTACCGTACGTAGGAAAACTCTCAACTATGGTTGAGTCTTCGATGCTGTTTTACGCTGAAGATGCAATGTTTGATCACAAAAGCAGTTGATGTCCATAAACTTGATCAGATGTGTCCACATGCGCATTGAAGATGCAAAGGTAAATAGGTACACCATAGGGGGAGAGTCAGCGCTCACAAAGATCTTGGGGTAACAGTGAGTCACTACCTAAGAACCATGGCCCACTACCACGTCGTCGCAGCTAGTCGGTTCACAATCCTATGGGTTTTAAGACGGGTGCATACGAAGTTAGATACTAACATGTTCGACACAATTTAAAAAATCCTGGTGGGATCCAGACATGAAACCACAGTCAGGCTTCAAGACCCCGTCCAAGAGGTGACTCGGATATCTTGGAGAAGTTACAGAGGGCAGCAGCTCCAGAACTTCGGGGCTTCTCATACAAAGAATGACTTGAGAAGCCAGACCTCCATTCCTTCCTGCAGTAGATCAACAGATGACCTGATTTTGATGTGTGGATTACTGATAAACAATTTTGTGCATGATATATCCCCTCTTTTTCTTCCTTCCAGACCAGAGCACCTCAGAAGACATAGCAGGCAGATACTAAAATGAAGAAAGAACAAAATACTCAGGGTGTGCAAATTTCCACAGAAGGTCATCAGTTTATAGTGGATGTCGAGTCGTGGGCGGACTATGATCACCACTACTATTCGATTACGCGTACAAATATGACTTGGTTCCCTTGATAGCCCGTAAATCAGAAGGCTTTACTAGTCCAGATCAAGTATAATTATTGGCGATCTCGTGGTATCGAAATAATACCGAGACGTGCCAAAGAGTACAAGCGAACAAGCAGTGCGTGAGCAAGCTCGAACCAAACCAGGCGGTATATGGAATAAGAAGTGAAACGGATACAGTTAAACAAATACAGTAAAACAATCTCTGGTACAATTGGTTACAATAATAATAATTGTTTCTGTTATTCCAATCGTGTTCTTATCGAGACTGGCCGGTCACTACAAGTTCTTGAAAACTGTAATCTGAAGAAGTGGTGCCTACTCCTTTAGTTGACGCATTCGAGAGAATACTATACACTGTCAGAAGCTTACTGGAAAGAGACTCATACAGGCCGTATGCCATCTATTCTCAACACACAAATTTGTATTCTGAATCTGAAGGCCAGTGTTCTAGCGTCTAATCAAATATGCAATGAATGACCTTGACAAGGGTATATGAGAGTGTGCATTTGGTTGTATTCTCCGATATTTTGTTGAAGCGTTTGAGAATCCTATCTACATACAGAGTCTCTAACTAATATGTTTTAAAGGACAGTACTTGTTTGGTCGTCCAGTAAATTTGTTAGGTATATTTGCTAGAACATGAATTTCCAGGTATCTTTTAAATAAATCCTATTCCGTCAAAGTATCAAAAAGCACCAAAGGTTTCCGTGTTTCTTATACACACACTCTTTTTGAATTATTCATTATTAAGATAGTCTGCGCCAAGGAATGTCCTTCAAATGCTGGATTTCTGATATCCACTTGAGATTAGTATGCGGTATGATAAATCCTAAAGCCTGTATTAAGAAGTCTAAACAAATCTCAGATCTGCGGCATATAAAGTGTACATTAAAGCAGGTTGTATTTGGCTAAGCTCACAATCTTGCTCAGACGCACTTTTCTGTTGAATACCAGTTCAATCCAAGATGTTGATGGTAGGCACGTTAAAGAAAAGTGCGAGAGATATCGATATGTAGGAAAAAAAAGACGATGCATACTTGGTTGATACACATTGGCTTCCGTAGTCTGTGAGTAAAACAGAGGGTCTCCAAAAGACCTTGTGTTTATGCTACACGAACGCTTGCAGCCTTAAAAGCAAAACATCGGAGATAAATTTCTTAGTGGAGGAACTAAGACCCAACTTCTTCATTGCCTTAACAGGTGCGTATCTTCCCCAAATATTTACAGAGTACGTTTGCGTTAGTACTGATAGGGCTATTAATCGTAAGGTGAGAGGTGTAATGTTATGTTTGGGACTAATTATGTGTCCTATTGTGTGCACTCGAGGCACATGACAATAGCATTTGCAGGGTAGGTGGACTTAAAATAGTCTAAACGTGGCCCAGTAATCTTAGGATCAATATATTGTAGTCTGTGTTTTGCAGATGACTTTGTCTTAGATCATATCTGCACGTGGAATAGGGCTGATAATCGTTTTACAGGTGGAGATCCCAACATATAATACATCGATCGATTAAAGATTGCAATTTTAAATGGATGTTTTGATGACAACCTACCATTGACTGGTTTTCAGTGTGTCTTTATACTACGTGTCACAAAACCAATACATTTTAAATTGAGACTGGAACTATCCTTTTTAAATCTTGTTTTCACACATTATTACGATAAAGTCACGGACTTGAATTTCTAACCCCTTCGAGCAAACAGTAGTCCCATTCTGTTGGACTTCGAGTTTAGTACTTACAGCATAACAGTCATACGTGAATTCAGATAGGCTACCGTGGCTAGATACGTTCAATGGTAAAAGTTCACAAAACTATCTCAGCGAAGACTAATCTGAGGATATTGTTATTAAACACTTATCATAATGAGATTGTTAAGATATTAGTTTTGGTACCAGTACTTGTGACTCGGTAAGCTTCTGTTTTTCAATTACTTAGTAGCCGTATTTTATTTATTTATTTATTTAAACACATAAATATTGGTACAAAGGGGCACCAGATACATATGCGCCACACAAATCTCATTCAATTTGTGTGAGGGCTATGATACCGCCCAGGTGCCCAAACTGAAGCAGGTGGTTTTCTTAGGGGGCTACAACCGGAGCCTGTGACCTGAAGGTCTGATCCACAAGGCAGTGGAGCATCGTGAGAAGATGCAGTCCCATGGTAGCCGGTGACCAACGATTGATTCATACACCATTTGTTCCCTCAGATTACTGGACCGCATGTGCACCATTGGTTTGGAATCAGGGTTTTCCAACTACCCTAGGTGAACTTTCCGTGTCCACCAACCCGGTTAAAGCATCGGACATTCGCTTTTCGTCCTCTCAATTTCGTAAACAACACCCTCTCTACGAGAAGAAAGTGAGTAGAACTTCCCTGTCAGAGGCTATATACGCGTGGCCATGTGAGAGCATTTCGAGAGGGAGAGCGGACTCTCCCCTCTCGGCCGTACCAGGGCATTTAGGGCTAAGTCTCGGAGCCCTAATTGGTTGCACACAGGATTGTTCTAACCCCTCGCGGACATTATTTCAAAACCACTCACAGCGTTGTAAGCCATGAATATCTTCTGGTATTTTGCTCACTTCATAGGGCTTTCGAGTGCTTTGATAAGGATGTTTTTTAAAAGTTATACCTCATCTATGTGAAACGCCACCTAGAATACAGCATCCAAGTAGCTAGTTATATTAAGAACACTGACACATTTAATCGTAATAAACGTGTCGGAACTCATTCCTTTGATCTTTGCAAGTGCTTGTATGGTGAGTAACTAAGACACCTAGACCTATTCCCCTTTTCTTATCGTAGAACTTGAAGAAATACAATCAAATGTATCAGAATCTTCAATATAACTCAGAATAGATGCTTGAATGCTGTATCCTGGGTGAGATTTCACATAGATGAGGTATAAAATCCAAAATATATCTTTATCAAGACACTTGAAGGCTCTGTGAAGTGACCATAACAATTGAAAACCTTTAACAACTGCCGCATCGCAGTGTGCGCAGTCGTTTTGAAGTCATGAATCGCAATTACTCTTAGGGCCTTTTCATTCATGTGCTTGTGGGAATGGTGTTCTTTTGAACGTGTACTGATTACTTTTGCCGTATCTGATGTGCGTCAGCTCACTCTTTCTGGAATTGAAATTCAGACCCGGAATTTGCGACCATTTGACCAATTCGTCCAAATCAGTTTAGAGGTCATGACTATCAGCCTCATTACTTATTCTTAAAAACTTTACATCATTTGCAAACAAGATTATTAGCAATTTAGACAGTGTTTGTAGACCACTGACGTAGAGAAGAAATAATAGGGAGTCTAAGGTAGTGCCTTGCAGGATACCGCCGTTAACGTTTCCATCCAGATGATGTCCTATATACTCTCACTTTCTGTTTACTATCACAAAAGAAGTTTCTCATCTATTATTTTATTGTGTCTGCTATCCCAAAGATCGAACGCTTCTACACAAGCCCTAAATAAGGCACCTTATCAAGTGCTTTGCTTAAATCTATGAATAAAAAGTAACTTTCAAAGTCTAAAGCTACCAAGCAATTGAAAAGAAGCTTCCTGAGTTACAATCACTAGTACAGAAATTGATTTTTCAGCACTGTGGCTATGGAAGTGTTGAATAATATTCTCAGAATAGACTTAGCGTAAATAGTTTCGTGAACTTTTATCTTTGTCCGTATCCTATTAAGCTAATGTGTCTGAGTTTTTACATAACTTTGTTGAAGGAATTCCATAACTTCGTTTCGTTTTCCTAATATTGTGAAAGAATCTTTTTGAGTAAGTGCGATCATCTTGTACTGGATACTCTACAATTAATATTGAAAACATTTTATTAACCTAATTTACTAGTATACTTTTACTCCCAAATGCCCTGGTACGGCCGAGAGTGGGAAGAGTCCGCTCTCCCTCTCGAAATGCTCTCACATGGCCACGCGTATATAGCCTCTGACAGGGAAGTTCTACTCACTTTCTTCTCGTAGAGAGGGTGTTGTTTACGAAATTGAGAGGACGAAAAGCGAATGTCCGATGCTTTAACCGGGTTGGTGGACACGGAAAGTTCACCTAGGGTAGTTGGAAAACCCTGATTCCAAACCAATGGTGCACATGCGGTCCAGTAATCTGAGGGAACAAATGGTGTATGAATCAATCGTTGGTCACCGGCTACCATGGGACTGCATCTTCTCACGATGCTCCACTGCCTTGTGGATCAGACCTTTAGGTCAAAGGCTCGGGGTGTGGTCCCCTAAGAAAACCACCTGCTTCAGTTTGGGCACCTGGGCGGTATCATAGCCCTCACACAAATTGAATGAGATTTGTGTGGCGCATATGTATCTGGTGCCCCTTTGTACCAATATTTATGTGTTTAAATAAATAAATAAAAATAAAGTATATTAAATACATAAAACCTTCGTTATAAAAAATGTATATGATTCAACCTCAAAGTGTAGTGTATGGATTTCGACTACAGTAAACTGTTAATTAGCATGCATTTAATATGAACATGTTTTCCGTAGTGATTTATTTGTTACATACTACATCTGTTCATTGTCTTTTGTTTTCTCCTATCATTACAGCACCTCAAAGACAATGGTATTCGTACAGATAGAACAAACTATTATTAATTCATTGAATAAATTGTATGAACAAAACGAAGAAAAAGTATGTTTTTTTTCTATTTTGGAATAAAACTTCATATATTTAGAATCAGAGTAAACCTCAACAAATATTACATTTAAAATGCGACAATAAATCAAGAATTCTATCAACTATACATAATGATGAGATAACCAATCTAGATTATTTCTTTTATTTATGGAATCTTTTCAATGTAACACCAGTTGATTCTGATATTATCTCTGTTGGACCTGTTGTAATGGATAAACGCTGTTTATTTCAATATTTCAGTCAGGAGAAATGTTGTTATGTTTGGTTTACGGTAAGTTATGACGTATGTATTGGGTATAACTCTCTGTTTTATAGTTTATTGTCGTTTCCGTCTAATAAGCCCTACATATTGATGTTCGAGGATCATTAAGTACTGCAGTGTTTATAGCTTCTATTGGTATTGTCTACCACTATTAATTGAGTCCGCACACAAACAAATTATTGATAAAGTCTGCAGTAAATGTTGATCATTTACTATGTTAATGGAAGAAAAATTAGATGCAGTTCAGTCACCTCTGTCAAATTTCTAACTGGTCCGAGTTATACTGTTTGTGTGAATATCGAGAATCCAGTTCAACTACCTAAAGCAAATTAGACGGTTTGTGTATCTATTTTGCTGAAGATACTGATAAACCCATATAGATCATTAAAGAACAATAAGGTTTATTAGTGTGCACCGTTTTAATTGTTTGTAGCTCTTTTATCGTCACTTCAGGAGACTTTTGAAGACCCTATAAATCTTAGCTCAGAAAGCATGAAAATAGAACTGGAAACCTAAGTATGAATTTGTTTGCTCGCTTCCGAGTCTAGTTTTATGCTACATATATTGATACTCGTCGATTCCTTAGATCAAAATGGATGAATTTCTTCAACCAAGTGATTTTCTCTTGGCCTTCTTTTCAACCGAACTGTTTCTCTTAGTAAATACTGTTCTTGTTTATTTATTTACTGATTGTACGACCCTTCCGTTCTTTATTTCTTCACAATTTTATCCCTTCACTTATACGGCACATTCCTTGGTCCCCCATTGTACCAGATTTTCTACAAATCAAATAAATAATTAAATTGTTATTTAATATCTGGGTACCTTGCTAAGGCAAGGATCTTGTTTTCGTTCAGCCACAAAGCAAGAATGTTCGAGATGCATCCACCTTCCAGATGCAAAACGCTGCTTCGTGGCTGAGATGTATTAAACTGATCATGGAACGTGAATTAGTTCAAAACATTAACCACCTCGCGCATATTGTAAGTCTCATCATTGTTGACGGATTAATAGCTAAAAAAATCGGCACAAATTCTAAAAGCTGGTTTGGCTTCTACTAGTATCATTTTTTGCGCAGCTGGATTCTTCGCCTGCTTGTAAAAGGATAGGTAATAATGAACGGCATTCCGCTCTGTTTTATTTTATGGTTGTGAAACGTGACTCCTAACACTAGAGGATATTTCTTAGGCTACTATTATTTGAGTATAGATGTTTACGAAGAAATACTGGCGTATAGTAAAACACCGGAATTAGAAATACTGAGGTGAGACGTCGGATATTAGGTAAAGACAGCATACGAGGTTGTTAATCTTCATCAAATAAAGTTACTAGAATATGTATTATGCGTGTCCAACCTCATCTGCCTCTGTGTCTATTACTCTTGCGGTTTTTATCTCGTAAATTTCACCTCTGTCCTAATACCGTATAGGATTTTGAGCCGATGCGTACGTGGTCCTGTGTTACTGATGACTGATATACTGTAATTGTAATGTATCCTTCAAATTAATCTTACTTAATATTCGATCTATAACTATAAAATCTTGATCATTATTATTTCTTTTCAGGAACATCCACCTTATATTGACAATCGAAATATCAGCTCGTTGATACTATTCTTAGAAACATTCATTGAGCACATCTTTCAATCAAATCTAGAAGTTCATTATATGGAAGCATTATCCTGTCTGATTCTTTTGTCATGGTGGAATATCGCTTTTGGTCATTCGGAACCTTACCAAATCATAGCTTATGAATTATATCATGTATGGATTCGTTTGATCCCCCGAATTGTTGAAAACTCTTCATTGATTATTGATCAATTCTCTAGTTATCCTGAACATTTAAACTTATTTATCATAAATCTTTTACATATCTACGTGGATCATAATTTCCAAAAAGAAAATGTATGGAAACTGTCTAAAGATGCCGCTTCTCAAATGACTGGTATTCATGCATCTGTAAATATGCATGGTTTAAGTGGAATTTATCGTAAATCTATTGAACAGTTGAGTATAAATAATACAAAAAGTCTTTCAAATATAAATACACTAAGCCAAACTGTTTCTATCAATACCACTTGCCTAGCCATTGTGGAGATTTTAAAGAAACTTGTACGGTAGGTAATATCTTGTTTTCAGTATTGTAGTTGAATATGTTCAGACGTTTCTTCTTTAGAAAAGGCACAGTATTTAAACAAATGGTTAGAAATATTTTCAATCGTAACATTTAGATCGAATTCAAATTACAATATTTATTGTAAATATCCGTACAGTACCAAATCCCACCTTCAAATCTCCGTAAAATTACATCAATTTTAGTGACGTCCAAGGTTGACAGTCATACACAAATTAGAACCCAAACAAATGGTTATTGGTCTTAATTTTTACACCTTACATTAGCCATAAGAAGAAATCAACCAACTTATCCATTACAGATTGGTATACTTGGCCTCAGATCGTACTTCAAGTGGAATAGCTAATGATAATACCCAGCTTTACAGACAGAAGTGGAGCAGGGTTCTAACTTGGAACTTAGTAGATGAAAGCTGAACACCCTAACCTCTAAATCTCTGTGTTATATGAAATTAACAAGATAAAAGGCAGTGAAATAATACTAGATACAGTATAAAGCTAAACACAATAAATATGGTACAATGGAAGAAACAGATTACCACTTACTTTACTTACTCCTGTTACCTTTCGTGTAGCAGCATAGGCCACCCACCAGCATTCTCCAGCCAACTCTGTCCTGGACAATCCTTCCAAGTTGTTTCCAATTGCTACTCATCCTTTTCATATCTGCTTCCACTTCCCGACGTCGTGTGTTCTTCAGCCTTCATCTTTACCACTTCCCTTCACGATTCCAAGTTAGTGCTTGCCTCGTCATGCAGTTTGGTGATTTCCACAATCTATGTACTATCCACTTCCAACGTCCTTTCCTAACTTCCTCCATCTGAAATCTAGTTTGCTCTCGCCCACAATAGGTCGTTGCCGATGATAACCGACCAACGGACATTCAGCATCTTGTGTAGACAACTGTTTGTAAATACTTGTACCATTTTGATGGTGATTATAGTAGTTCTCCAAGTTTCAGCTCAGTACAGTAGAACTGTCTTGACTCTCGTATTGAAGATTCTCACTTTGATATTTGTTGACAATAGTTTCGAGTTCCATATGTTGTTCAATTGTAGGAATGTTGTCCTTGCTTTACCAATGCTTGTGTGCATCAGATCCTCCTTGTTCATCGATGAAGCTGTTCAGGTACGAACCAATTTCCACCTCTTCCAGAGTTTCTCCATCAAGTGTGATTGGTTCGTTTGGTGTTCTCCGTGTTGTATTTGAGGATCTTGCTTTAACCCTTGTGTATATCCAGGCCTACTGATGCAGAGGCTGCTGCTGAGCATATTTCACGTTAATTTAATACAAGAATGTCAGATAAACACCACACTAAAAGAAATTAATGTTATGACGAATAAAATATCACACTGGAAAACAAATATTACACTGAATAATCATCATATTGAATCCGAAAGCGGTATTGTTGTTGACCAAAAATCACAATGATGTGCTTAAAGCGAGCGGTCACTATGTACTACAGAACACAAATTAGTAATAATAATGTAACTGATATACAAAGTATAGATTTATGTACTTATTTTTGACTCATTGTTCATATGTGAGTTTTTAGTAGTTACCCATTTGTTAAAACAGAAGTAGGAATTAAAACTTACTTTCTAGCAGTTGAATATTGAATCCACCGTTCCATCATATCAATCTAGGTGGCTATCTATATCGTGCAATTTTTTTATACCCTAGAATGGTAAACTTATTAATTATCATAATATTTAAAAATGAGCAAATCTTTTTAACTTATAGTAGTATTCCTATTTTCTTTAGCTTAGGTTTAGCTGACTGTTTAAAACAAAGTCCTGATTTACCTATTATTTCATTTGCTGATAAACAAATTATTGAACGTTTCAATATGGTTCGAGATTATTTACTTGTTCGAGCTTCTCGTTTATTAGCTTATGAATTAGAGTCTAATGTGAATTGCAACTATATACCAAAACAATTCACATGTTTGGTACATGTCACTGCACCGAAACATTTAATTTCTGAATTGTTAAATATTTCACTATGTAAATCTGAAAAAATTTCTCACAGTAAAAATCCTCATATTGATTTAATTTCTTGGACATTAGAACATAGTTTAAATGTTACTGGTAAGTAGTATTGATTAAAGAATTTGTGTATTATTGCGCAACTTAATGACTTAATTTTATACTATTTTGCTGTATGAAATAATAGTTTAGTTGATTTACAGAGTGTATGTTTATGTGTTCAGCTTTAAACAACACTTTTCTGAGGAGGCTGTTGATATTACTCGTCTACCTGAGCCCAAAGTAGGTAATGAGAGGTTTGAACTCTTCAAACTAGTACCGAAAAGTTGAGTGCTTTAACCACTAGGCCAATGCACATGACAAGGCGATCTAATATTAGACCTTATATATTTTTTACATTATCCGTTATTTGAAATTCATAATTTTATGTGTTTTCAATTAGTTAATAGGAAAAATTTTCTCCAAATGATATGTAGAGTAGTTTTATATTGCAGGTTGAACTGACTGTGTTAGTACTCTGTTATATATTTATTTATTTGAACACATAAATAATGGTACAAAGGGGCACCGAATACGTATGCGCCGCACAAATCTCATTTGATTTATGTGAGGGCTGTGATACCGCCCAGGTGCCCAAACTGAAGCAGGTGATTTTCTTAGGGGACCACACCCCGAGCCTTTGACCTAAAGGTCTGATCCACAAGGCAGTGGAGCATCGTGAGAAGATGCAGTCCCATGGTAGCCGGTGACCAACGATTAGTTCATACGCCATTCTTTCCTTCAGGATACTGGAGCTCATGTGCACCATTGGTTTGGAATCAGGGTTTTGCAACCTCCCTAGATGGATCCTCCATATCCACCAACCCGGTTAAAGCATCGGACATTCTCTTTTCGTCCTCTCAATTTCGTAAGCAACACCCATGGTGCGAGATGGCAGTGAGTAGGATTTCTCTGGCAGAGGCTATATATATATATATATATATATATATATAATGTGATTCTGCTTTTCATGGCATGAGAGTACTTTTAAGAACTCCGAATCTAGAATAAATGGTTTTCTAGTTGATTTCTGTTAATGATAAAGTTGCATTCGAATATTGGGTAATTGATGAATCCACCTTATCCCTATTTGAATACACGTATCTATTTGGTCCGGACATTTGACAATTTCCAGAGTTTTTTTTGTAAGTGTATGAATCCAAATTTATGTTTTACTCGTACCCTTAACTGCACACAAGACCAAGTTGGTCGCTTTCAAATCCTTCCTACACCTAATAACTCTGTTATCTCCTCGACTAACCCTTCCCACGTCCTTTTATCGCGTCGCACCGCTAGGGCAAACGATTCGAGTACACAGAACGTTATTCCTGGTCTCTTGAAACCACGCTCTAAACTACATATAGGAACTTTTAATGTCCGAACATTGTGCCAAATAGGACAACAGGCTTCCTTAGCTAGAACTCTAGAATCTTACACCATCGATGTGTGCTGCGTCTCCGAAACGCGCATACAAGATCCGAGTAGTGTCATTCATTTGACCGCACCTAATCAAAATAAAGTTTCATCTCGATACACGCTCCGTGTATCTGGAAGCCCTGACGCTGCTTCCCGTGGCCTCGCTGGAGTAGGTATAGCATTAAGTCCTAGGGCAGAACTAGCTCTTTTAGACTGGATCCCAGTAGACAGTCGTCTATGCGCTGTTCGACTAAACGGATCAGTAAGGACTCGGAAAGATAGGGAAATTCGTCGTTGCCTCTTCGTCGTCTCTGCCTACTCTCCCACTGACTGCAGCTCAGACGATATAAAAGATGAGTTCTACAGGAAACTTTCTGACCTTCTCCGAGAAGCTAGGCGTTCTGATGTAGTAATAGTAGCAGGTGACTTTAATGCTCAAGTAGGTAAACTAAGTGAAAGGGAAGGACACCTGGGTGGATCTTATGGTGTCATGGCGAAAAGAACAGATAATGGCGACCGTCTGTTGCAGCTATGCTCAGATAACCGCCTATTTCTTGCAAATACTAACTTTAAGCATAAGGAAAAACATCTTTTGACCTGGCGACCCCCGAATTCGTCCCAACGTTGGACCCAATTAGATCACATCGCTATCAGCCACCGATGGAGGGGCTCGATAGAAGACTGTCGCTCATTCTGGGGCACATGCTTAGATTCAGATCATGCTCTAGTGCGAGCACGTATTTGTCTGCGTCTTACTGGACGTAGGAAAGACACTGCAGGGAAGCCTCTAAGGGTTCTACTTAATGGTAGGCAAGCTAAGAATATATTTCAGGAACAACTAGAAAAACAGTTAGGCAGCCATGTAAGTTGTGTCCACCCCGAGGCAGCGTGGAATGACATCCGAAAAGCTGTGGAATCAGCAGTGATATCCGCTAATAAGGTAAACCATAACGTTAGGGAGAAACAATGGATCTCGGCAGCATCTACCGCACTGATATATGCTCGTAAACTCATCCCACCTGGCTCTGAGCATAACGAAGAGCGGAGTCAACTTAAGCGCAGGCTTATAAGAAGTCTACGTAATGATCGTGAACAGTGGTGGGTAGCGAAAGCAAGAGAGATGGAAAAGGCAGCGGCAATAGGTAACAGTAGGCAGCTATTCAGACTCGTTAAAGAAACCGGTATTAGGAACCCGAATATCAGTGAAACCATCTCAGATAAAGATGGGCATATAATTCATTCTCAATCCAGGAGGTTGGATCGATGGGCAGAACACTTTAGGGATCAGTTCAACTGGCCTTCAGCCACACTTCAATTACCCACGATCCCCAGTCGTCCTGAATGGCAAATTGATGTAAGTCCTCCAACCCTCTGTGAGGTTGAAAAAGCTATAGGAAATCTGAAGCGAGGGAGAGCAGCAGGCCCTGACAGGTTGACCCCTGAGATTTTTAAGGATGGTGGTCCAGTACTAGCAGTGAGATTGACTGAGGTCTTAGGTAGAATCTGGGAACTGGACGTAATTCCATCTGACTGGTCCCAATCACTGATTGTGCCAGTTTATAAGAAAGGACAAAAGTCCTCTTGTGACAATCACAGAGGGATCAGTTTGACTAATATAGTGTCTAAAATATTAGCTTCAATAATACTAGGTCGCCTAACCAAAGCTCGTGAAGAGCAGACTAGAGAAAACCAAGCTGGTTTTCGACCTGGACGTGGTTTCATAGACCAGATATTCACCCTACGTCAGGTCCTAGAACATAGACACAAATTCAGACGTCCCACAATAGTAGTATTTCTTGACCTTAAGGCGGCATTTGACTCTGTTGATCGTGAGGTTCTATGGCAATGTTTGTCACTGAAAGGAGTACCAAAGAAGTACATTAACCTCATAAAGGCTCTCTACTCGAGCACAACTGGTCGAGTTAGAGCCTATGGCGAACTGTCATCAGAACTGATTACCACAAGTGGCGTTCGTCAGGGCTGTCCACTCTCCCCATTCTTGTTTAACTTTGTCATTGACTTACTTTTAGAGATAGCACTTTCATCAGCTAAACCTCCAGGAGTTGAACTTTTACCAGGAGACTCACTTGTCGACTTAGAATACGCCGACGACATAGTTTTACTCGGTGAAGACGCTGACAACATGCAGAGTCTTCTGACCACTATAAGCAACTATGCAGGCATGTTCGGAATGCGATTCTCTCCCTCGAAGTGCAAAATGTTACTTCAGGATTGGGTTGCATCGACACCTGAACTAATGATAGGGAGTGAAGTAGTTGAGCGTGTAGACCACTTCACTTATCTTGGAAGTCTCATCAGCCCTTGTGGTCTGGTATGTGACGAAATCTCAGCACGGATACAGAAGGCTCGTCTAGCTTTCGCCAACTTGCGTCATTTATGGCGTAGGCGAGATATCCGTCTAGCAACCAAAGGACGGGTTTACTGTGCAGCAGTTCGCTCCGTCCTACTCTATGGCAGTGAAACATGGCCAATAAGAGTAGAGGATATTCGTAGGCTACTAGTGTTCGATCATAGGTGTCTTCGAAGCATTGCTCGTATATCCTGGGACCACCGGGTAAGTAATGCAGTTGTTAGGAAACGAGTACTAGGTAGGGATGGCAAATCGATTGATGAAGTAGTGAAACTTCATCAGTTGAGATGGCTGGGACATGTGTTACGTATGCCCGACCACCGACTGCCCCGACGTGCAATGTTTCATGGTGTAGGAGTAGGTTGGAAGAAAGCTAGGGGTGGCCAGACCAAAACGTGGCACAAATCAATGAAGTCACTGACAAGTGGACTGGGCCATGTTGGTAGGTGTAGACTACCTGGTTGGGATTCGCGAGATGACAGCAACCGATGGTTAGAGACCTTGAATGACATGGCTCAAAATCGTTTGCAATGGCGAAGATGCATCCACTCTTTGTGTTCTACCAAATTCTAATCTTCTGAATTCCTCATGTCTTTATCTTTTTCTCTTTCCAAATTTATTTCACTGTACTATACTCCTTCAATAATTTCTTGAAACCCCTAATCTTTTGGATTTCTGATTATACTCCTACTACTTCTACCACTATGGGATTTGAATCGACAACTGCATCTCTGTGCTAATGTGGTATGGCAACTCGAACTGATGTACGTACGTACGAAGTTCTACGTTGTGACTGACTGACTGACTGACGTACTATTGTTTGGTCGCCTGATTACTATCTTGAATCTTCTCATTAGGTTGTATTATTCACAATTTGAGAAATCTAATGGATAAAGGTATGGTATGGAGAGGAACAAGCTAATTAGAATTAAGATGATTGAAGAGCTTTTGCGCCAAGTTAAAAGATCAGTGACTTTTATCTCAATTCGAGTAAAACGAGAACACAGAAATACCTTTATATATTATTCAAAAGGTCTAAATTTAGAATGAAAAATTATATTTTGTTATCACTGAACTGATGCCACCTTTGAGATTCAAACGCACTTTACTAATTAGTTAATCAGAGAGGTTATTGAAGATATTCTAGAGTTATTTAGAGTGTATAATCTTAAGTTCTCATTTACCCACGTTCTTTGTATACGTTTCTTTTCAAATAAATATTTTTCAGACTATGCATTCTGGTGTGTTACGTCTATTGATGTTAAGGATATTGAAGCAATAAATTAGTGAGTGTTTTATATACTTGTTTTTCTCCTAGAAGGAATAGTAGTAAAACAGACTTCAGAGTATTCTTTCAATAATAAAATATTACTTGTGATATAATGTGATTTATTACTCAATTATATCTTTGGTTCACTGTTCATTCTATTTTCGCTTTTTGTTTAAATGACCAGTAAAATTCATCAGTTCCTTTCATTAACAGTTTAGTTGAAAATAGAATCTGAGAAGAATCTCTTAAAAATAAGTTTTAGAACAAGTTGCACAGCTGGAGACTCTAGGTGACATGGCTCAGAATCGATCACAATGGCGTAGGTGTATACACTTTCTGTCTACCCTTAAACCTTGAGATTAAAATTGTTTCATAACTTTATTCCTTCCTATACTATATCCTTATATACAACCTATCTTTTATATACTACCATCACTAAATTAACTATTTCTATGAATCCGGTGTTCATCTTGTTGTGCTAACGAGATATGGCAACTTGGACCGATGTATATATGTGCCTGGTCTTACGTTGTAGCTGAATGAATGTTATATACTTTTTCTGGACGATATCATTTACTTAAACCATACAATTATATTTGAGGTTACTTGAGATATGTTATAGTCTGCGGTCGATTGATCACCGGGTAATGAACATTGTCATGTATGTCTAATCCTTAATATTGGTCAAATTCCATTGATCAAGTTGTTGTGTGGCCACTCGTCTAAGTGACTCGATATTACACACTCTGGATGACGTGAGTCCGAGTGCCTCAGTTTCTTGAAGATTGCATGTACATTTTCTGGGAGAGTCACAACTAGCGTGATACCTAGGTCTGGAAGGACTTCTTGCCAACTACCTTCAATTATAGTTATTTATTGAAAAAATCGATTGGGATCACTGCGTAAATATGATCAGAAATTTCAATTGTCTAGAGGTTATCTAATTGACCTAAAGGATTATGTAAAAATAATAGTAAAATGAACGTGGTTTACAGATAAGGGAGTAATTTCCTATAAAGTAAGATAAGGAGATATCATCGGATTAGAAAGTTAGAAATTTGGTTAAGACCGCTATAGAACAAGAGATTAAGTATAATGCTTTTGAATTGATGCGAACCTTATGTGGTTCACACGTCTTGTGATTTATACTTTTATCGAGCCTATTCTTTTCATGTTGATGGTTATAAAGGACACTTCTGGAGGTTAATGTGATCACGATAAATTTGTTGACTGACTTGAATACACCTATTATTGACAGTTAATCGAAGTAGTTCTCTGTATTGCTCTTCCAAAGAACTCGTATTGTTTGATTGATGTAACTTACCCTTGTGGCGCAACTTGAATTAGTGATGCAGATTGCTCTGACTCAAAGCAGAAGTTTATCCTTAATACATCCAGAATTCATAGCCTGGCTAGAAAAGACAATACAACGTTCGACAAAATAAAAAATTTTTTTCAGGGATCTAGAGATGAGTTTTTCAAAGCTTTCGAGTTTTCTTCAACTATAATGGGGGAACCATATCAAAAGTGAAGTAGTTACTTATAACAATTCAGTAAGGTTCTCGCTGTATCACAAGTTACCTGAAATTGAGTGTTTAGTTTACTGACCTTAAAGTTCATGGTTCAATTTCGGGTGAGGTCATTTGTGGAGATTTATGATAAACTTAAAACTACAACGAAAGAGCTTTCTGATCCTTCCTGGTTTTCAGTCGTTTTCGTTCTGACATAAAAACTATCTTCATATCACAAACTTCTAAATGTTGTCTGTTTATTTCGTCTGATATACTGTTGTTTATTGTTCTACTATAGCTTATTGTCTCGTTTACTTCCGCATGCTAAACTTTTAGCCAAAGATCATCTATTCTGTTTTTCACTTATACTACATCTTGATCGTGTTCGTAAAGCTGCACTACCGGATAATGAACACATTAAGGTAGGTTACTGTTTTATAAACATATACATAATACATCTTGATAATGGATAGCAAATAGTCTTAGTATGTACTTCCGTAAACAATGAACTTAGAAAACTCTTTTTTGCCTCTAACTTATTTACACAGGATTACCATATATTAACCTGAAAACCCATATTTTTAAGATCAATCAAATTAATATAATTCCAATGTGTTTGGTCGTGAATCATGTATCTGGTATAATTTGACCTAGTCTATGTATAGATTATCGATCGAGTGTCAAGTCTAATGATAATATAATATCAGTCTCCGGTCCTATTACCATATTTTAGTAGTGTACCTCAGAAACAGAAAATATTTTAATTCTTTCATTATATCAGTAACTGTTGCAAAAATGATGGAGAATATCTGCAGTTCGTGATTAGAATGTTGGTGTTGTGTTGTTTAAGTTGAATAGTTTACTCATGAAGCTCTTATTTTCCTTGTGGACAACATCATCAACATATACTTCTCTGAAGTAGCCATTTTATTTGCTTTTTCACAATAAAAGATGATACTTGTTCTATCATGTGGTATGGCAACTCGAACTGATGTACGTACGTACGAAGTTCTACGTTGTGACTAACTGATGTGGACGTCTACACTTGATGAATATATTATATTTTGACTTTTCATTTTCTTATATGTACCTATTCCTCCCCATACAATAGCTGTTAAAACTTATGAAAAGACTAAATTAAATTATCAACAGCTTTTAGGAATGTTTGAATCTTATGAAAATCACTTATTCACTAACTATTTTTCTTTCGATGAATTTAAATTTGTTTTTCCCACTACACTTTTCATGTGCTTAAACGTCGTTCATTTGTCATTGTGACCAAGCCCCCAAATGCCCTGGTACGGCCGAGAGTGGAGAGAGTCCTCTCTCCCTCTCGAAATGCTCTCACATGGCCACGCGTATATAGCCTCTGACAGGGAAGTTCTACTCACTGACTTCTCGCGGCATTACTGTTGTTTACAAAATTGAGAGGACGAAAAGCGAATGTCCGGCGCTTTAACCAGGTTGGTGGACACGGAAGGTCCCCCTAGGGGGGTTGGAAAACCCTGATTCCAAACCAATGGTGCACATGCGGTCCAGTAATCTGAGGGAACAAATGGTGTATGACTCAATCGTTGGTCACCGGCTAACATGGGACTGCATCTCCTCACGATGCTCCACTGCCTTGTGGATCAGACCTTCAGGTCACAGGCTCCGGTTGTAGCCCCCTAAGAAAACCACCTGCTTCAGTTTGGGCACCTGGGTGGTATCACAGCCCTCACACAAATCGAATGAGATTTGTGCGGCACATATGTATTCGGTGCTCCTTTGTACCAATATTTATGTGTTCAAATAAATAAATAAACATTGTGACCAAAGATGCTATCTCCCTATTGGTTCGTCACTTTATTAAATATACAAATTTATTTCCTTCCTGTTAAAGATATCGTTACCCATTTAAATCGATCTTCTTCCCTCTTTTCTAAAAACATTTCTAAATCAAGATTTGTATTCTAAGTTAACTAGTTTTCATGAGAAGTATAATGGAGTTGTTGCATTCAATAAATATATGGTAGGAGATCATTACTGTTTAGGCAGATCACATCAGACATTTATTTGTTGGTCAGTCTAGATCCCCACTATGTTGAATTTTGTTCTCTGAGCTGGATGGTTTGGTCGTATTGTATTTGTGGATCATGTAGTGTGCATCAGCTATCAATAGATGTACTATTTTCCTTCCGCTTTGATCACCTATTCCCCATCCCACTGGACAGTTGATTAGACGTTTGTATCTTAAACTTGTTGGCAGAACACGCTGGCGAAGATACTCGCGGAGAAAATAGAGTTGTCCTCGAGTGGAAGCCTGCCTTTTGGTAACGTTCTCCCATTTTCGAACAACGAGAAGCGTGCTACGCTCATATGATTTTGAGAGATCTCCACGTATAGTTTATTTATTGTTTGTCTGTTTGTCTCTCTTCTATTGTATTTGTTTTATTTTTAACAATTTTTAGCTTCTCCGTGCTGTATTTGAACATCTATCAATATCAAGTAAATGTGATCTATTAACATCACTTCAATCATCAGTGAAAAATGCTAATCGATCAACTCCATTGCTTAATTCGACTGTACACTTTCAAACACGTATTCGTCAATTATTCAATCGTTTGGTTGTTTCTAATGTAAATTCTAGCGATGATAATTATGACAATAGTCAACAAGTGTTAAATCTCTTCAATAAAGATGTAAGTCTTTGTTAGCCATATATGCGTCATGGCTACGGATGGCCTTGATATAACTTTTATCATAAATATATGGTAGTGAAATTTAAATATGATTGGTCACTGAGTGTGGACAAGCAGGGACTTAGCCTACTGACTATTAAATATGTGATTTCCTCTCAAAGAAAGGAGATCTGAGCAAATATGAAAACTCTAACAGTGTTACTGAACCGGATGAAAGATTCAGTAGACGCCCAGCTTCGAGATCAACAGTCCGGATTCTGTAAGAATCAGTTGTGCATAGGCCAAATCGCGACACTATGGATCATCGTTGAATTTGTCACAATATATCAACTTCCTTGATCATGAGAAATCATTTGACAGCGTGGGTAGGAGAACATTATGGAACCATCTTCAACACTATGGAGTGATTGGCTGAGAAGATCGTCAACATCATCCGAAATTCATACGACGGACTACAATACAAAGTGGTGCATGGAGGACAGCTGACAGACGCATTCCAAGTGAGGACCAGTTTCAAACAAGACTACTTTCTATCTACCTTTGTTTTTCTTCTGTTGGTTGACTGGATTATGAAGACCTTGACATGTGAAGGAAAGCACGGAATACAATGGATAGGTTGGATGCAGCGAGATGATTCGAACCTTTCAGATGACCTAACCCTTCTATCCCATACACACCACCTAATGCGGGTCAAGACAACCAGTGTAGCAGCAGTTTCAGAAGCAGTAGGCCTCAACATACACAAGGGTAAAAGCAAGATCCTCAAATAAAACACGGAGAACACCAAACGAACCAATCACACTTGATGGAGAAACTCTGGAAGAGGTGGAAATTGGTTCGTACCTGAACAGCTTCGTCGATGAACAAGGAGGATCTGATGCAGAAGTTAAAGGTAAAGCAAGGACAACATTCCTACAGTTCAACAACATATGGAACTCGGAACTATTGTCAACAAATATCAAAGTGAGAATCTTCAATACGAGCGTTAAGACAGTTCTACTGTACTGTTATGTTTTTGACCTAGCCGTCGCCAATTTGTTATGACTTGACCTAGGCGGTAGCCAATTGTTATGACTTGATCAAGGTCGTCGCTGATTCGTTATGACCTTACGAATTTAACAAGGACGTAATCCGCGTAAATTATCCACCAATAGAATACGCCTTCTACGACCTTCACACTGTGACAATGACGTTCGATTAATATGAGTAATCTAGCGTCCTTATTGGTCCTTATCCGCCTAACCCGTCCACTTGAGTCCAAAAACACCAATAGCAGCTGCTGTAATGAGAATCGTTTATTTCAAACATACTTTATCTATATACCAGACAGGCAGACCACACCATACCATAAAATAGAAAATTATATTTGTACAAAACCAGGCCAAATGAGGCTGTAAGCGTGGGAGACAATAATCAATAAAACTGAGCATAACTTAGGAACAGTAAATCATACAATAATAATCAATATGTCAAAATGAAGCTTACAATAAGATGAATATAGATATAGATAATCTAGTTACCCGTACTTATGTCTTCGCTACTACATAACACCTCCCCTTTTTTGAAGATTCGAAGATTAGCTTCTGATTTTAAAAAAAATTATCTGTAAGTTGAAATTCTCCAACATTTCCTCCCCCACGAAATAATGTTGGATCCTCATATCTCCAAAATACAATTAGTATGACTTTATTTAGGACATATTCCTCGTATTGAACGCAGAATCTACTAGAAATGAATAGATGATGATGAACGATATTTGATTTTGGGTTATCGGAATTCAGCTTTTCTGAAATATCTCCATCAAATTCATTAAAATTTTCACTAGAGGATATTAGATAACTAGGAGAATCGGCATCTAATAAAATTGCATTAGATTTTTTATCACCATCTGATTCGACCGACTTATTTTTCTCATCTTTATACGAAATTTCATCAGAATTATGGGCATCATTACGCGAACCCATATTATAGGCTTCTGTCTCCCCATGATTTCGAATCACATTTGGCGCAATTTGGTTAACTGTACTGTTCCAGTTATTTTCTGGACATGCGTTCTTCCAGTTTTCTTGGCCAACATCACGCAAACTGTAGTTCTGTTCTGACTTAAGTTTGTCTTCAGATATGGGCGGACTTAATGGTGTTTCATTTGATTCTGGACTCCGGGGGTTGTCTGCGGAACCTTCTTTTTCTTGCTCATCTGATACTGTCACAGTTCCATGTGCATTAGGCAAGATATTGTCTTGCTCTGAACCGGCCAACTTACCAATTTTGCATTTTCCGTCAGATATAAAGGGAATTGAACCCTCAACTTGGCGTTCTTCTGAGACGGCCATTTCCGCACCATTATCTGCATTATAAATAATTTCTTTATTTCCTGAGACGTTTTGTTTAGTGAAAAATTTGTCCAAAAATGTTTCAAATAGTTTCTGCTGGAAGCTTAACATCTGCTGATTCTGGTGCTCTAATATTATCTGCAACTGTTCCAGAGAAATCGTCATTTTTTTACTGCTAATAATAATAATAACTCCAAAAACCGCCGGCAATTATTACAGCTTATTTAATTCCAAAATACGTCACCGACTGCTGTACTTTTTTCGACAAAATCACGTCCCAATTCTTGTACTTTTTTTACCGAAATCCCATCCCCGTCGCCAATTTGTTATGTTTTTGACCTAGCCGTCGCCAATTTGTTATGACTTGACCTAGGCGGTAGCCAATTGTTATGACTTGATCAAGGTCGTCGCTGATTCGTTATGACCTTACGAATTTAACAAGGACGTAATCCGCGTAAATTATCCACCAATAGAATACGCCTTCTACGACCTTCACACTGTGACAATGACGTTCGATTAATATGAGTAATCTAGCGTCCTTATTGGTCCTTATCCGCCTAACCCGTCCACTTGAGTCCAAAAACACCAATAGCAGCTGCTGTAATGCGAATCGTTTATTTCAAACATACTTTATCTATATACCAGACAGGCAGACCACACCATACCATAAAATAGAAATTATATTTGTACAAAACCAGGCCAAATGAGGCTGTAAGCGTGGGAGACAATAATCAATAAAACTGAGCATAACTTAGGAACAGTAAATCATACAATAATAATCAATATGTCAAAATGAAGCTTACAATAAGATGAATATAGATATAGATAATCTAGTTACCCGTACTTATGTCTTCGCTACTACATAACATGTACTGAGCTGAAACTTGGAGAACTACTATAATCATCATCAAAATGTTAAAAGCAGTTCTAAACAAATGTCTACACAAGATGCTGAATGTCCGTTGGTCGGTTATCATCGACAACGACCTACTATGGGCGAGAACAAACTAGAGATCAGCTGGATGAAGTTAGGAAAATACGTTGGAAGTGGATAGGACATAGATTGTGGAAATCATCAAACTGCTTGAAGTGGCAAGCACTAACTTGGAATCGTGAAGGGTAGTGGAAAAGAAGACCAAAGAACACAATATGTTGGGAATTGGAAGTAGACATCGAAAGGATGAAGAGCGATTGGAAACAACTTGGAAGGATTGTCCAGCACAGAGTTGACTGGAGAATACTGGTGGGTGGCCTATGCTGCTCCACGAGTGGTGACAGGCGTAGGTAAGTTAGTAGTAATATATGTAGAGTATTTTCTAAAGCAGACTACGTCATCTCCATGTGCCACAGCACAAACTGGCCATTTCGTTTTGTGAATCAAAACTAACAATATATTGTTCCGTCATTACTGAACTACTCTCATTTTTATCCCAAAATCGGCACCCATTTGTTCAATTTTAGAAAAAAATTTGTTATTATTTAATTTCACCTTTGTGGACTAAAATTCTCTTTTATTGGTTAGTTTATTTTCATCGTTTCATACATTTTAAAAACATTAAAAAACAAAATAGCTGGATAGTATAAGTTCATCTATTTTACTGACTCTGTCTCACGACTTAAAACTTTTGCATATTTGTCATGCCTAATAATTTCGTTTTATTTATCATAATTCTGTCCAGTTTCTTCTAGATTGTGAATTGTTGTTATTCACTAATCCCGTGAGATTTTTAGTCGAATTAATTCGTCTACCAGTCAATCGTAAATGTCCACATTCACTGACTGCAGTTCATCAGGTTAGTCTTTTTGTTGTTTAACTGCCATTATTATTATTATCACTGTTATTGATGTTTAACTCTTCCCACCATGTTACCTGAAGTTTCCTAAAGTCATTAAACTATAGAGTTACACCTTTGAGCTACCTATTTTTAAGCATTCTAGACTTATTATTGTTATTATTATTAATGATTTTATTCAATATTATATTTTTGGCACAATATAGGATTCTCAGCACAAAGTATTTCAACAAATCTCCTTTTTATTTCATGATCGATCCTGACGATAAATATTGAGTGATCGCCATTTAGATGTTAGCAGTTCACGAATCGACATCTGACTACTGTTCATTCTTTTCAATACGTATCGCCAGCCAGCATGGTGTCTCTGATTGTATCTTTTTTTAGCTTGTACAGTGAAAGGTTGTAAACTTTCCATACACGCTACTGAATAGGTTATGCGATTAATAGACATAATTTTATGTTAAAACAAACAAAACTAGATAACTTGCAATATTTAGATGTCAGGAACAGGTAGCCCAGATATTCAAGCAGATCACCGTACTACTCATAAGTAATGTACATTGGCATTTTGGGTTTTGCCTGTCAGGTGTTAAAGGTTTTGAGAAAAACAGTAGGCTATTTATATTCCATCTTCAACAGATATGAATTATCCAAATAAATTAATTTTTTACTACAGTTAATTTCATTAGCGAAATATCAGTCAGCGCTTTTCGTTCACTCTAAAATTTGATTCATTTATGTTTTTTATGGCTTATCGGCGTAACACAAGTTATTATTAAGTTTTACATCATTTTCCCAGAAAGTTTCCTAACTTATAGGCATCTAGCAATTGTAAAACTAACTTGGGCTTTCATTTCTTAAGAGTACTTCGAAAGTAAGTTCTCGATCTTGTTATATACAATCGTTATATATATATAGGTCAGCAGGAGCCTAGCCTACTGGCTATCATACTGCAAGTGTTGGATGTACCAAGTGTAACAAAATACGTGGATAAGATTTTCAACACTTAAGCTAAATAGCTAAAAGTTAAGTTAATAACTGTTGATACTATCTGAATATACTTATAAGAATAGTAGTTTTAACCTAATATTACTATATCTGTAACTATAAATAAATCATTCGTCTATACTAGGACGTGTTTGCATCAGAATTTTAGTACAAAAATGTAACATTTAGAGTTCAAACGATAATGTACGATAACTGTTGCACTGGATTTGCTGGAATTCGAAAATATAATATACTTCATAACCGGTGAATTCTGAATTCAAAGTTTTATAAAATTTCGGAATATTGTTAAGTCTTAGGATAAAATATCTGTCTGATATTCCCTTAATCCATAATCAAAACGAAGCATTTGTCTATAAAATGGTATAATTGATAAAAACATAACCAATATAGTTTACAACCCTCAAATTGTATGGCATTTACACGTGACATGGTACAGTCAAGAAATAAGTTCTCTCTGCTATAGTTATACTAGAGCTATTTACAAAAACACACGGTAAACTGTTGGATGCTGACTGATTGGTCTAGAGTTAGGTGTTCGCGTCCGAAACCGAAGGTCTTGGGTTTGCTTTGCTGGGGGGGTCATATATTGGGGCCAAATGGGTTTTCAAGACCTCTAGGTTATTAGTGGCGTTTTAACTAAGATCTCATGACTTAAAATCTATGAAGATAAACTAAGTAACAACCAGTAGCTATATCACTTCAATAATGCCAGCGAATAAATCGAAGCGAGATTGATGCATATAGTTTATGGATATTGTCACTATTACTAGTGACGTACATATTCAGTGATGATACATCAAGAAAGGAAAAGCTATTGAGACTGTCAAAAGAACACAATTATCATGACAAATGAATTAAATATTGCAGATTCATTTACTCACTTATAAAATATCAAACATAACGAGAATGTTTGATAATAACTTCTTACTTTACTTTTTTATCTACGCCTGTTACTCTCAATGGAGCATAGGTCGACGACCAGCATTCTCCAACCCACTCTGTCTTGGGCCTTCCTTTCTAGTTCTATCCAGATTTTGTTGATTCTTCTCATGTATCTCTCCATTTCTCGGCGTAATGTGTTCTTTGGTCTTCATCTTCTCTTTTGACCTTCAGGATTCCAT
The DNA here is from genome assembly GCF_000237925.1 of Schistosoma mansoni. Classification (NCBI taxonomy): domain Eukaryota; kingdom Metazoa; phylum Platyhelminthes; class Trematoda; order Strigeidida; family Schistosomatidae; genus Schistosoma; species Schistosoma mansoni. Next base: position 59,122,055 of record NC_031502.1, read on the forward strand.
GTCAGGGTTTGTCTTGTGACACAATTGGGTGATTTCCTCAATGTGTGTCCTATCCACTTCCATCCCTTCTTCCTGATAATGACATAAACTACTTAATAATAGTAAGTAACGTAGTACACAGTAAGGAACTGAGTAGAATAGAAACTAAGATAAAAGGTTGTATGGTTTATCATATCCAGATTTATGTAATCATAATTCCTTAACTTATTTTACTGTATTTTGTTCATTTTAATTACAGCTTCTTGATCAATTATTGTATGCATTTGAAGTTCCTATTAATTTTTCTACTGGAACAAAATCTCTACCTGAAACTAACCATGATAAATTTACGATGACGATTTCATCTGAACAACAAGTTGTGCATAGTACAATTTTTCAAGAAGTCATTTTAATTGATTGGTCAAATCGTAAATCCTATTTAGACATTTCATTATTTGGTTATGAAGATCCATTTGATGAATTAAATAATGGAAATTTATTCAGTGTAAATTTTCAATATGAAGAGGAAAAGAATAAAAGTGACTTATCAAACAATAATAAATTATATCAATTTGATATGTTTGAAGAAGCATGGTCAAGTTCTAAGTTATCAGAAAACCCTCTATTGAATACTATCGTTTATTTATTTACAAAGGTATGTTAAACTAGTGTTATAGTAGGTACGTTTTATTCATTTTTCCTTTATGTCTCAATTTCGGCTGCTAAATTGACGTGGTGGCTGGTTTTGCATATCGGGATGACCTAATCAAGCTATATCAGCTGGATGATTCATTTCCTTAGGTTCTATCATAGCAAACCGGTTAGTTGAAGAGTGACAATATTAAAAGCGGTAAACTCAAGGTCCGAGGACAAAGTTGTACTGTCGAATGTACAGTAGTGGGACGGCTGTAGGTCTTTTTCCCTCAGATAACTAGCATCTACATCAGTGCAACTTCCTCACAACGGAAACGGAGTTATAAAAAGCTGACCCTACAAATGTCACCCCTCACCTTACCCACGAAATTCCGTCGCCGGCGCCAAGGCTTTTTGAAGTGCGGAGCTATTACATCTAAGACTACTAATAAAAATGTAGCGTGTGACCGATCTCAAGAGGTTATCCTCTTGACTCTACAGTCATGGTTCTGAGTTCTCAATATCACCACTACTTAACCCAGTCTACCTTTTAGGTACGTTATAAAGAAGTATCCCTTTACTGTACAGGCAGTCGGAGAGTGATAATTGCCTTCTTACCTCTAATAATACTCAAAATCATCTTGTCCACAATCAGAATTCACCTTCATTAACATCCGTTTTTTTGCTGAATGCTTCATTTACGGTCTACATTAGCCAAATCATGTGTATCTATCACTTTGTTCCGATATTCTGATATTTGAAGTATTTACAACGCAGTCTTTTCTATTTATATTTCCATACTCTATTTGAATAATTTGCCTAATGTAATTATATTATACATTTAAATAGCCTCAAGTCATACTTATGAACTAAATTCTTTTAACGAGTATCTTCAATTAAATAGATAACTTGGTTCTACATGTATTTCTTTATCAACTTGGTAATCGGGTAGTTCTAGGTTACGATAGTCTTCTTTAAGATGCATTTATTTTGGGCTATGTAGAAATACCATATAATTTTTGTAAAAGAAATGAGTGATATAATTAATGTCTAAACTATTAAGACCGTACTCACTGGTGCTATGACTTTTGGTTTGTTTATTATCACGTGGTAAGATCGCTAATCAGAACACGATTTGTACAATCTTAGCACTGTGCCAAATCAATGACGTGTTGATCGGTACGAGCAACCTAGAGTTTTTATCGGTCCTTCTTGTCTAGCCCTTCCTGTTGAGTCCAGAACAGCAATATCTGCTTCCACTATATGGATCATATATTTCGAACATACTTAGTTTATATACAAGCAAACCAGACCATATTATATCATAAAAAAGAAATTAACAGTTTAACATGATCAAACCAAAAAAGTGGCTATGATTGTGAGAGACTGTAACTAGTAAATTGGGAAGAACTTAATAGCAGTAAATCATACCATAATAGTCGATAGGTCAAATAAAAGCTTATGATATATATTATAACATTCCATAAATAGTTCTTAGCAGCTGCCATTCATTTGTTCTTCATTCGGATATGACAATGTGGACGAAACCTAGTCTGAAAGCAAATATCCTCTTGACATCAATCAACTAGGACTTACTATTTATTTAAGAAGTAGGACATCAGTAATCACTCTTACTTCAACAAGATGAAATATTCTACCAGTTTTCAGTAGATCGCCCCTAAATGCCCTGGTACGGTCGAGAGTGGGGAGCGTCCGCTCTCCCTCTCGAAATGCTCTCACATGGCCACGCGTATATAGCCTGTGCCAGGGAAGTCCTACTCACTGTCTTCTCGTGGCATTACTGTTTACAAATTGAGAGGACGAAAAGCGAATGTCCGGCGCTTTAACCTGGTTGGTGGACATGGAAAGTCCACCTAGGGGGAGTTGAAAAACCCTGATTCCAAACCTATGATGCACATGGGCTCCAGTATCCTGGGTGGAACGAATGGCGGACGAACCTGTCATTGGTCAACGGCTACCATGGGACTGCATCTCCTCACGATGCTCCACTGCCTTGTGGATCAGACCTTTAGATCAAAGGCTCGGAGTGTGGCCCCCTAAGAAAACCACCTGCTTCAGTTTGGGCACCTGGGTGGTATCACAGCCCTCACACAAATCAAATGAGATTTTTGCGGCGCATATATATCTGGTGTCCCTTTGTACCAATAATTATGTGTTCAAATAAGTAAATAATAAATTTCAGTAGATATTATCTTTTAATCAGTTTATATTATATTATTATTATTATTACCTTTTCTTTTTACAGCCAAATTGTTTTATTCAAATAAACAACATTATGAAGTATTTCTTAATACTTGTAGAAAACAATATCATGAATAAATCATGTTCTCATATTGATCATTTAACGTCTACAACTCATACTACTACTATTACTAATACTACTAATATAACTAATAACCAACATACCTCTATACAACATATACATATTCGAATATTTATTCATGTATTATATTCACTTATAAAAGATAAATCTATCATTAAACTTTTAGATAGAATTAATTTAAATGAATTAATAGAACAAATTATTCAATTGTTCAATATTTTATTTTTAAACCAATTCAATACTACTACTACTACTACTACTGATTATAGTAGTAGTAATAATAATAATGATTCACATGTACAATTAATGAACAATGATATACAATATCTTATTTCAAATGAAGTAGACATTATATTATTTGAATTAATTCATTATTTTTGTTTTAATCAAGATAATCATAATGATAATAATCTATTAAAACAATTAAAACAAATTAAAAATAATCTTAATTTAATTTATAAATTAAAACAAAATATTCAAAATTCAATAAATATCTATAATTGGTATAAATATAGATGCTTTTATTTATTTAATATAATATTTTCTTCATCCATGGCAACTATTAATCAATTAAATAATAATAATAATGATACTACTACTACTACAAATAATAATAATAATAATAATGGTAATAATAATAATGAATATTTGGAAGATATTTATCAATTGAAAGATCAAATTTTCAATTTATCTATTGAAATAAATGAAATACAAATGAATTCATTGGAAAATTTCATGGATATTAATTTATTTTATAAAAAGTAATTCATTTAAGGAAAAAAAACAATCTATGAATTGTAATCATTTCTTATAATGGATATCAATTATTATTATTATTTATTTAAACACATAAATATTGGTACAATGGGCGCAAGATATATATGCACCGCACAAATCTCATTCGATTTGTGTGAGGGCTATGATACTGCCCATGTGCCCAAACTGAAGCAGGTGGTTTTCTTAAGGGGCTACAACCGGAGCCTATGACCTGAAGGTCTGATCCACAAGGCAGTGGAGCATCGTGAGGAGATGCAGTCCCATGGTAGCCGTTGACCAGCGATTGGTTCATACGCCATTTGTTCCTTCAGGATACTGGGACCCATGTGTACCATTGGTTTGGAATCAGGGTTTTCCAACTCCCCTAGGTGGACTTTCCGTGTCCACTAACCTGGTTAAAGCGCCGGACATTCGCTTTCGTCCTCTCAATTCCGTAAACAACAGTAATGCCACGAGAAGGCAGTGAGTAGGACTTACCTGTCAGAGGCTATATACGCATGGCCATGTGAGAGCATTTGGAGAGGGAGAGCGGACTATCCCCACTCTCGACCGTACCAGGGCGTTTGGGGGCAGATATTACTTACTTACGCCTGTTACCCCTCGTGGAAGAGCCATAGTCCGCTCACCAGTTCCGGTTATCGTTTTCTGAGCGAAATAGTTTTCCACGGGATGAGATCGCTAACTCCATGCCCAACCCTCCTCCTTTACCCGGGTTTGGGACCGGTAGTCACTTTATGAGAGCTACAGGCAGAGTTTTATAATTGATATAAAACAAATTAATTTGACTAGTCTGTTTTTGTTTTGGTAATGTAAACTTTTTGTTTTTCTTTAATTAAAGGATACCTAAATGTACAAGTTGATTAATAGGTTTGGTTAAGGATTGACTGAAGTTCAAGACGGTTGATTCATTGTATTTGAGGCAACCAAATGCTCTAGTTACGGCTGAGACTGGGGAGAGTCCATTCCTCTTCTCGAAATGCTCTCACATTGCTACACGTATACAACCGCTGCTAGGGAAGTTCTATTTATTGCCTTCTCTCGGCGAGGGTGTTATTTACGAAACTGAGAGGACGAAAAGTGAATGTCTGGCGCTTTAAATAGGTTGATGGACACGAAGGGTTTAAACCAATGGTGCACATGGGTTCCAGAATCCTAAGGGAACTAATAGCGTATGAAATTATTGTTGGTCACTGGCTGGCATGGGACTACATCTCATTACGTTGCTCCACTGCCTTGTGGATTAGACATTTAGGTCAAACGCTCAGAGTGTGGCTCCCTAGGATAAATTAATTGTTTCGGTTTGGGCACCCGGGCAGTATCACAGCCCTCAAACGAATCGATGGTAACTACTACTGACCTCATTGTTATTATGTGAGGCGTATGTATTTGCTTCCCCCTTGTACCAATGTTTATGTGTTCAAATAAATAAATAATCCTCTGGATATACTTGAAGAATAGTGTTAGTATTTCCTCTTAAGATTGTACATATATTACGGATTTATAGGAAAATAAATAGTAAATAGATCCGTGGTATTACAAAATATATACCACCGAATGTCTTCAATCATGGAGTATATGTTAAGGACCCTAACCAGTTAATTTTCATGTACTAAAAAGGCCCATAACAATAATCATTAACTACATGAATTAATTCCATGTTTTTTGGCCTTACATGACTTTCCCTCAAATCCACTCATACGACAAGTATAATATCAATCCCTGAAAATTAGACAATGAAAGTGATATTGTTAGAAGCATATCTATGATGGCACTTGAAATAGCCAATTCTAACAACAGTCCATGATGTGCTCTTCGTTAATGAAAAAGTTTCTTGTGAAGTGGTGACCCGCTGATTAAACCACACTTGTCTTTTCACTATTAGATTAAACTATTTCGGTTTTGTTAGCAGAGTTGATTCACTGATTTGTACTGAATTAATAAGTTATACCAACATTACCGTTTCTGTACTGGTCATTACTTTGTGGATAAACTTATATAATTGTGATAATAATTGTTGTTTTTAATCGAAGAAGTAAGTTGGAAGAAAGCTTTACTCAAAGTACAACGACACTTAATGACTCAGCTGAGAATCGACCCCAATGACACAGATACATTTACCCTTCGCCTTCCTTTAGATCCTGAGTTTTACGAAAATCTAATTTTTATTCCATGAATTCATATTTTCATTTTCTTCTCGAATCATATTCTCTCTGTCTAATCTTTTTTAATGCTACTACTATTACCCATGATACTTTTACCACTTCTAATACTGTTTTAATGTGGTATGGCAACTTGGACCGATGAATATATATTCCAGGTTCTGCGTTGCCTATGATTGACTGAATTTTTAATAGTATTTCTCTGTAGAAATTCACTTTAATAGTTTAGTAGATTATTCCTTATTTTTCTCTCTTTGTCATTGTTGTTTTTGCAGTACTGGCATACAATTCAAGGCTATTTCCGTTGTTCCATCATTAACAGGACAAACAGAAGATTGCAATTCACTGTTACCGTCGAATGCAGAGATTGGAGACAATCATATAAACAACAAAATGGTGATATCACCACGTTTACTGTATTTCATTTTTGAGCTAGCCACTGTTTCTAACACGTTATGCAGTGAAGTATTAAAATCAATCATAAATAAGTCATTGAAATCGAATGGTCAATTACTGGATCACGTATCAAAAATTAGTTCTGGTCATTTAATAATTGCTATTCAATTGGTTAGTTTATAATTATATTTATTGGTTAGTTAATGGATACCTATATTCCTTTTGCTTAATAAATAACTAGACTGTGTAAAATAGCTCCTAGTGAATAGGATCCGTCATTTCAATTGTTTTGCAAAGAAAAGTTGCGATTGTACAATTGCTCAAAAACTAAGCGCACATTTATGTAGACAACCAATAGTCTGAACCGTACACAGTACTTCAAGGCACCATCTACTTTTGATTGCTAATAGCGAATTGGTTGACGTGTTCTGTTCAAACTTGTGATACCGTTTGTTAAATATTGAATTAGTTAAACCATGGAACCATAGCTTCTGTCGGCCAGCTGCCTCGTCCTGATGGGTCTCGTTCTAGGACAAAGTATCTGTCCAATGCTCAATGGTTTACAATGTCGATCTAGCTAAGTTATTTATTATTTATTTATTTAAACACATAAATATTGGTACAAGGAAGCCATTGACAATAGAATATAGAATATGAAAAAAGCCGCTTGAACAGGAAAATAACCTAACACCACAGGTCATCCATTCAAGCTGGGTCAGAAGAGCTGATTTTTTTTTTATTCATCCATATACACCCACCACTACTGACCTGTACTGTTTAGTTGACCTTTGTATATTTCACTGTTAGTTGAGATGATATAGTAATGAGTGAAATGTCTATTCAAGTCACAATGAATATGAATGATTAATGAGGGATATTATTGATACATGATAATGGAATTGTTTTTAGCAATTATTAAATCAGCTAAGAGTTGAAATCATCGGATTTTCATTTATAGATATGATAAGTGTTTTAAACCCTTAGGGTAATGATACAGTCTTTGTTTGTGAAAGGTAGTTCAACAATTACTGCACATGTATAATTGAAGATGTAGCCAATGAGAAGTATATGGATTCTGGTCTATCATTAAGCTTAATATTATCTGCCTAAATCCAAGTTGTTGTTCAGCTTTATGGTATGACTCACATTCCCTAGCACATACATAGAATGTATTTAATCGAAATCATGAATCGATCAATGTTATATTGCCATTGGAAACCTGGACACCCATTTCGTGCTAGTATAGGGTACCTCAGCAGCGTGCATCTACGATCGTGCACGTGGGACTCGAATCCGGGACTCCCGAACTGGGGCGCTAACTCTTGACCTCTGAGCCGGCGTCTAACAGTGTTAATGTCTAACTCCAGCCACTCCACGGTATTGCGCGAGCATTTTGTATTTGTTTAACAATTTATGTGACTGACTGGATAAAATATTTTATTTTAATGACTATGTTGGCTCGAAATACCATTATGAAAGGAGAAACAATTAAATGTAATGTAATGAATCCAAAATTTCACAATACGTACTACTAGGTACTACTAGGTCGGACGGTCATAAAGACTATTCAAACTAACGTTTTTCACGGTAGCGCCGCATTGTTATTTCGATCCATTAGAAAGCTTCAAATTCATCAAAATTGTACTTAAATTAATTTAACCCCTGTAGTTTAATTTACTAAAATACCCGTAAAGTCTAATAAACTTTTGGATGAATTGGTGATACACATAATCTAATGGGACTTCTACAAAACTACACTGTTGAATGGAAAAAAGGTATAACTACATTTAAACTGGTATATGATTTTTGCTGGTAAATGTACTTTACAGACCACAAATTTTAACCCACTTGATATCGTTAATAACATCAGGAATAGCAAAATGACTTTTGTAAAAACCTTAAAACTAAAATACAATGGGAATTTTTACTTTCTAGAAGTCTAAGTGGTGCCTTTTTCTAATTGCAGTTTATGCTTTAATCTGAGGATGATGATTGCAAACATCAACAATTTTCTTCTTATTGTAACAGATTTTTCCCCTCATGCTCGGTTTTGATTATCCCACATGTAGCGAATTTCCTTAACATTTGATCCTCAGACTCATATTGATCTAAAGTTTGTGTGTTGATGTCATTAATGATTTCGTTGAATTGTTATATGTGTATTGAAACTTAGCACTGATATCCATCAACCTTCAGGCCATATCATTCATTGTTTGCCAAAACTACTGGACCACTATACATATATTTGTCAATTATAGTTTACCACATGAACAGATTTCAGCTTAAGGATCGTTGTAATTTAGGGAAAACTGGACAGTTGTTTTATCAGAGTTTGGAACTCCACATAAGTGCGTACTTGGGACCTTCAGACTTCTCGGCAAGCGCATTGCCTTTGCATCACTTAATCGCAGTTATCAAAGTAAGCCCTATTTGAAACAAGAAAGATTGTCAAAGTAACAGAAAGATTAAATTTCGATCATGGATTAGTTCAAATCACATATGGATAAGTTATGTTAAAATTTGCCATTGTTATATGATCATTGATGACAATACAGTGTCTAAGATAGTAAAATTAAGCGGGTTATATGCATGTAATTTCTTTATTCAACAAGTTTTGATCGGCAGTAAAGTATCTATTACAGAAGGCTGAATATTCACTTCTTATTGTTATAGTGCACATCTATTGCCAAATAAAAGTGAGATTTGCTTATTCATTTTTCCTTATTAAGTTTCTTAGGAAAATTGTCAAATCAAAACAGTGGAAATGTTGGGAACGATTATACTTTCTATTGTATAAATTACTCAAAGCTGGTGTATTAGTTTATCCTGTACCGAATTTAATTAGTGACAATCAAGAGACGAATGACAATACACCTTCAAGACTATTCTACTTATTGGATTGGAGTAGTGAGTTTGTTAAATGTTTTTTTGTTATTATTTGAAGTTAGACATAAACACCATGGGATGCCGGCTCAGTGGTCTATCGGTTAAATGCTCTGGCGCGAGACTGATAGGTCCTGGGTTCGAATCTCACGAGGCGAGGTCATGGATGCGCACTGCTGAGATGTTCCACAACAGGACGAAACGGCCGTCCAATGCTTCCAGGTTTTTCCTGGTGGTCTAGCTTCAATTGACTCACGCTTTCAACAATGAAAATACTAAATCTCCACAAAAACCCCTTCTGATTATCGACAGTAACTATTTTTAACTTGTGCTAACTACATTAAAACAGTGTAACGAATTTTGTTTAAAGGTTAATGATATTATCTAAATTACTATTGAACCAAATGGTCAAAAATTGCTATAAATAGATTTTCTAAGTAGGAAACATTTGAGAGATTTTTAAAAACATCCTATGAATTACTTCCTATCCGTCAATGTACAATTACTAATTATATTACCCAGACTCATATTTTGCCTCTATTATTTCCTGAACTGAGTAAACACTGTGCTATATTGCGTGGATAACCTTAAAGACTGCTAGTATATTATACTTGCCTTTGCTTCCATATTTTAAGCATTAGGGCTAGTGATACTAATCGGATGTCTAACCCTGAGACTGAAACACTAAGTTCAATTTCTTAACTACTGAGCCACCATTCGACAGAGACTGTTAGTATGACTCCTGATAAACGTTTTGACACTATTGGATAAACACTTGAAATATTGCCAACAACTGATCAATATTATTTATTCTAGCAAATATATAATATATACTCAGGAAAACGAAATGCAATAACATTAAAATCCATGCATATAAAACGAAATCCAAAAGCCTCACGTTACCTCATCCAGCATATATATTATGGGGTAAAAGAGTTGGAGACATGCTTTTAGAGATAACACTTTCAACATATGACTTTGCACAGATTGATCTTCTACCAGGAGATTCACTTTTTGGTTTAGAATACGCAGATGATACAGTTCTTTTTGGTGAAGACGCTGACAAAGTACAGTCTTCTGACCACCTCAAGCAATAATGCAAGCATGTTTCAGATGCAGTTCTCTCCCTCCAAATGTAAAGTGTTGCTTCAGGATTGACTAGGGTCATTATCTCAATTAGTGATAAGAAGTGAAGTAGTTGAACGTATCGGCCACTTCACTTATCTTGAGATTCTCATCAGTACTGATGGTCTGGTGCCTGACGAAATTTCGGCACGGGTTCAGAAGGCTCTGTTGGCTTTTCCCAACTTGTGGCATATGCGAGGAAGCCGTATGCCAACCAAAAGACGATTTTACTGCACAGCAGTTGGTCCCTTCCTACTTCATGGATGAGAAACATGGCCATTAAGAATAGAGGATATTTATAGGTTACTGGTATTCGATCATGTGTCTACAAAGCATTGTTCGTGCATGTATTAGGAATAGAATACTAGGTAATGGTGGGGAATCAATTGATGAGGTAGTAAATTTCCATCAACTCAGGTGGTTGGGACGTGTTACGTATGCCTAGCCAATGCTTACCTCGACGGGCTGTTTTCTAATACAGGAGAGAGCTTGAAGCTGTGTGCGACCACACCAAAACATGGCATCATTCCATGAAGTCACTGACAATTAGACTTCGTCACGCTGATAGGTGTAGGCTATCTGGTTACAGTCGGCGTGGTTATTTTAACCAATGGTTAGAGATCTTGAATGACATAACTTAAAATCGTCTGCGATGGCCTAGGCGCATCCACTCTTCCCGCAAATCCTGAAACTCTAAATTCCTCACTTTTTTTCGTTTTTATTTTGCTAATTTATATTTTCTTTTCGAGTCGTATATCTTCGATGCCTAATTTTTGTAATTACCACTGATACTGATATCTCGATTATTCTGGGATTTGGCCTGACAACTTCATCTCTCTGTACTAATACTGTATAGCAATTTGAACCGATGTACATGTGTATAGGTTCTACATTGTGACTGACTGAAAGTTGTAAAAGCCGAACTAATCAGAACGTTCACAATTGAAAGAATATAAACTTCAGTATCTATTATTATTCATTTATATCCTTTTTTATTTATCCCTTTAGAACTTTGTGGTTCATTCGATCTCTTCACATTAACATCAGATCTATTCAATTTATGGTGTATGTCATTGGAAATCCTATCTGGTCAATTATTAAATCCTTCTCAACCCACCAACCTCTCTCATGATTACAGCAACAAACTATATCATCGAAATACTGAGTTTTACATCCTTTGCCACTCATTATGTGATTTAGTCTCGTATTTATCCTCAGTCATTTCTTTACATTCAACTAAATACATTGACCAGATTTGTAATAATGATGAAAATAACAATAATGACGGTAATACTGTAAATAGTGATGCTGATGTTATCTCTTCATTAAAAACTAATCAATTTATACAATATAGTAAACAATTAGCAATCCATTTACTTGATCAATTATCAAATCGTTTGTCGAATAACCTGATCTCTAACTTATTAATCAAATCAAATTCACAATTGAATGTTTCTGATGAATTGAATCGACTGAAACAGACAATTTTGTTAGTACAAGATATAATAAGAACTTAATGATGAATTGATGAAAAAATAAACGTTGACTTGTATACAATATTTACTTTTTCCTAATCAAAAATAATAAGATGTATGAATAAGATAGTCGTTTTTGCGTTATTTGAAGAATTGGTTAAAGTAATTCATTTTCCACTTCTCTCTATCATCTAGTATTATCAGAAGGGGTTTTGTGGAGATTTCAGTATTTTCATAGTTAAAAGCATGAGTCAATTGAAGTTAGACCACCAAGGAAAACCTGGAAGCATTGGACGGCCGTTTCGTCCTGTTGTGGAACATCTCAGCAGTGCGCATCCATGACCTCGCCTCGTGAGATTCGAACCCAGGACCTATCAGTCTCGCGCCAGAGCATTTAACCGATAGACCACTGAGCCGGCATCCGATGATGTTAATGTCTAACTTCAACTTCGTGAATTGGTTGAAGTTAGACATTAACACCATTAGATGCCGACTCACTGTCGTCTAGCAGTCGAAAATCTTCTGTCTGTTACAACTATCGTGAGGTGAACTTTGGGGAACTAGATATTAGTTTAATTTGTGGTAGTGCTAAGGAGGTCGTAAGAATAGTCATATTTTATTAGAAGGGTTAAGATCTCTTCTGGAACGACACACTTTCTACCAATTCGCTTTTCCGCATGACCTTTGCCCTCTGATGTCATATTATTTTAGTTCGGTAAATTGCTACATGCTCGAAGGTCATATTCAGGCTACCATAGTAACAACTTTTGTACCAGTTTTGTTTGGGTTGTTTGTTCTACCACAAATATCACCTAACCTGCAATTCCATCTTCTTCCTGTCTTAGCTGTCGAGGTTCGATGTGTTGAGTATAATTGACTGTTTTCAGTTCCGAAGAGAACCTATCGTATTAGAGAACTCAGTCGTTTTCGTTTCTCAATCCGTAACATCATATACGATGTACGGTGTAAGAACCCAAATAAGACACAACAGGTATTTGATAAGTAGACGAAATAACAATAAGATTCACATATGGAAGATTTTCATCAGTAGTTTACAAGAACTCTCACACGCAGAGGAGAAAATCCATATATCCACGTTATTGCAAGCGATTCTAAATTGCATTTTTGTCCCCTAAAACAAGTGACTGTTACCATCTTGTTGTGATTTGGTGAATATTGTGCAGCCTATAATCATTTCGTTGAATGCACATATATTTGCAAATTTGTCACCATTCTCGTTCTTTTCTCCCAGTCAGTTCATATCGTCTCATGATATCTTCATACCCGGTGTTGTGAATTCCGACTTTGACGTTTAGGTCTCACATCAGGATGGTCAAGCTATTTCCTGTGCATTTCCGTACGATAGATGCAACCTCTCGTGTAACTGATCTTTATCATCATCATTGCTATTGGGCGCATAACATTCATTGTGATCAACTTTGTTTCGAATGTTGCTTTGATGACCCTGGATCCATGAGATTCCCATCCTATAAGTGCATTTCGTGCATCTTTGGACACCATCAGAGCAACTTCCCGAGTGTGCGAAGCATTTTCTTTTTCGTGACCGGAGTACAGCAACACTTTTCCCGTATCTAGCCTTTGTTGTCCAGCTTGAATCCAATGAGTTTCGGTGATTCCGAGCACTGCCAAGTTTTTTTCATTTCCGTAGCTATTTGTCTGGTCCTTCCAGTCTCCCACATTGTTCGGACGTTCTTTGTACCTATATTACTTGTTGCTCTGATTGTTAGAAAGGGCATCAGCCTCGTGACTTCCGAAGAATTTCGACTTTCATCATGAGGTGTCATAATCCTTCCTTCAACTCCCAGGGCAGAGTTTAAATGGTTTAATTTGTTTAATCTGGTTGACGTATTTTTAGCGAGTTAGTTTCCTACGGGATGGGGTTGCAGACCCCACGCCCAACCCTCCTCCTTACGCGGGCTTGGGACCCGCAGTAGCCCTAGAAGAGCTACAGATGGAGTTAATGTTTGGTCATCTGGAGACCGTTTTTCACCATCTTCTTATACAGGATAGATTTGTAAAATATGTGACTCGGTCAATTTATTCAGTTTATGAGTATCCACAGAACACACTTTCTATTCAAGCTGTAACGCCGAAACCCTCTACTTATTTTATAAGAAGTACCTTCAGTTCCCTTATTTTTATAGTCCTACGCGTTATAACGATGTTCTATGGTGTAATACATTTGTACATCGAACTTCAAAATTAAATTGCTGAAAAGAACACTGGAAACGTCTTTAATGTGTTATATGACTTCAGAACCCAAGGTCTGAAATCAAGAAACAGGACCACCATCTTTTTTATTGACGTAGTGTAAGGAAACCACTCCGAAAGTCTACGTTGACGTTGTCATTATAAGACATGATTACTGATATAAATATCCTTAAAGATAATTTTTAAGTTAACGAAACAACATCAGTATTTACAACCAAATATTACGCAGTCTTTTTTTACAGTGGACAGAAGACATTACTTTTCAAACACAATGTACCACTTTTGTGATTAGACCACTTCTAAATAGCACTTAAAACTTACATTTCCCTAAATTAGCAGGCACAGGTAGTTTATCCCCATATAAACAACGGAGAAACTAAAGAGAAAAAATGGCATATTATAAGCCATGTTCAATGTACTGTTGTACTATTTGTTTTAACAAACCCAATCGATCAAAAGTAAATGATGACGCTATTCAGTAAAGAAATTGTATTTAGAAACATACAGAGACACTTCATTCATTAAGCAATCTTTAATACAGATATATAAATAAACAACGAGGCGGGGGAACAAGTTACTTGAGGACAAAATCTGAACTGACTTAAAGAAATTATTATAAGTTTCAAAGTAAATTATTGCAAAAATATTCACACAAAATCTCAGGATAAGTGAAAGATCTTTTAAAAAAATAAGTTGTTATCGAAAGAAATCTATGTCTCCATTGCTACTGGAGTTAATTCACCGTAAACTACTGGAGAATTTTCAGAAATGCACGTACCGTCATTTGAATTTGAATTATTAGGCTCCGTTGTAGGCCTTTCAGGTAACAGAATATGTAAGTAAGGATGTGTTATATTTACTGCACCCATAGCTGAAAGATCTGTATAGATTGCAGCATAGGTTTGATGAAACAATAAACCATCACCTGAGACACGACGACAATCCACAAGAATTGAACCAGCTAATGGATATAACAATACTCGAAAAGCAGTTCCTGGATGCTCTGGAGTTTTGATATCCACCTGTAGATTGAATATGGAAGTTACATGTATGAATAATATACGATATATATGAAATGAAATACGAGTTAGAAGAGGTTATTTTACAAATTATTCAATGGAACCAACTAGTAGGAAGTGGTCTATGTAGTAGGATATGACAATAGCCATACCAGTTAGCGTTCTAAACGGTTAATTAGATTTTAAGTGATATCCTTATAGTTTAGTCCTATTGATGTAGATTAAAATTAAAAATGACAGCATACACTGGACGACGAGGTTGAAAGAAGAAAGGTTACAAAGAAGGACAATTTATAATGGCAATGAAGTTTATTATTAATGAGATCAGATATCTACAAATAAGAAATTGTCAGAAACTAAGTCATACAGATTCTAAATAACTAATGCTAAACAAAGCGTTTAACATACTTGATGCTATATACACTAATGGTAAAGATTAATCCATAACTCTGCTTTCCTAGATGACAGTTATATTCACTAAATATGTCAGCGATAATAGATGCGAAAAATATGCATAATGTACTTAAAGTTTAAACATTCGGGCAGTAGTATTTCAACTCGGTAAAAAAACTATATGGATGATCACAAGATAATATAAACTACACTGTAACTACAGAGTGCACGCCATTACTTGTATTTTTTAAAAATCTATGTAACTTAATAACCAAATACAGGTCCTTAAAATAGGCTGAAATACAATGCCTATATGAGAACTCAACTTGATCTGAAGGTGATGTATGGTTTGGATCTACCACAAAGTTGTTGAAATCAGAATGTTTTAGGCACTAATCTATTGCACCAATGTCATTTATAATAACTCTTGAAATATTAAATTTAATATAATATACAGAAAATATTCTAGAATAAAATAACAATGGTTGATTCATCCCTATTTTATTTAAAATCAGAATGTTAACAGAGTGACTAGACGTACAAGTAGGTTATTTGATCCTCTGATTGTTGCCCGTAGATGTCTCCTTTGAACAACGACAGCTCGAATGACCTCCATTGTATGTTCTACTGAGGAGAGTGCTGAAAAGAATCGAGTCATACGGCGCATAAGACAGGAAAAACCAAGCCGATCCTTAACGTAATCAATATCTCCAACCATCTGAGACGCCTGAAATGAGAGCCAAATATAAAATTCAGCAAATGGATATTAAATAAAACTGTTGTACGATTCCGTCTTCTTGATAGTATGAAAATCAATGGTTTATAACACTACTATATTAACACAACATATTCACAAACTGAAGAGAAAACTTACCATTAGCATACTGTCAGTATCAGCCGGTTGAGATAAGTGAAGATCATTTATAATCGAATCTAATTGAGCATGACAAACTGGCGTAGGCTGAGATGAAGGTACTGAACAGTAAATAATGAAATAAACAAAATAAGTCTGATTTTACTAATAAACATCATACATCGTAAGTAACACTAAAACAGTAATAATAACTACTGATAATCCCAAGGTCAATAAATAGACAAATGATTAGTTTACGAAGACAACAGAATTACAAATTCAGAAATCAAAATAGCAATACAGCTGATAAGAGTATGTGTGAAAGCAATGAAGATATATGAACTAAATGAAAGAGACTAATGTCATCAGAATGTTAAGTAATTCATCTATCAAGTACAAGGTTTATATACTCGGCAATTTTGAATCACATTGGTTGTGTAAAATTTATTAATACTACTATCCGGCTGCTAATATTGAGGTGTCATCACCAATCAGTTTCCAAACAGAAACTTTTCCAGCTACCTTAAGGATTATTAATATCAACATTTAGCGAAACCCTGACCAAAAAATTATGCACAAACCTGGCGCATCTCCTTGATAAGTGCTGCGTGAAGTATTGGTACGGTCGCTGTTTGGTACGACAGTATTTGCAGATACACCTGAGTCTTGTCTGCTTCGCGGTGACGCGACAGGAGTTAGACGTCGGGCAAGACCAAGGCGATACCAAGGATGGTTTTTAATGGATTCAATAGTAAGACGATCAGAAGGACGATGAGCCAAGGCTCGTGTGAGAAAGTTGGCTAAGTCAGGAGGAAGTCGGGAAAACACAGGACCTGTGTGCAAATCTTTATGTTCGGTCCACTGGCGATATACAGGATCAGATGTATAACTGGCACGTGACCAACAACGTTGACCAGTGACAGCTGTGAGAAGTGTAACACCAAGTGAAAATAGGTCAGCAGGTGGTCCAAAGTAGGGACTAGATAAAGAAAAAATTTTGAAACAGTGATATTTGCGGGGAATATCTAACAACAGAAAACAATTTATTCGTTAAAAAATCTTTTTCGATGAACATATGAAGACACTACTCACATTAGTCAAAAACAGCTAACAATAAATAACACTTTGCAACGAATCAACATATCAATGCTTCGTTATTACACATATATCAGCGAGAATATTTAATTATCTATTTCCGCCTATGTAAAACAGCAACTGGAGAAAGAAGGAATAACGCAAATTCTTTGTTTTTCACAATGAGACACACTAGGAACTCTCTTAAGGCATAGTAAGCTTGGTTTGTGTCTACTTATAACTGTTTACCACAGGGGGAGCACTTCTAAAGTAAAAATCTGCAATCTCATAAACGAAAACACCTGATAGTCGTACATCCGACTGAAAATAGTTTTCTCCAGAAAACAGTACAGTATAGAGATTGGTACAGTATTCGTCTACTTTTTAAACTAACTTCTATAATATAACAAGTGAACATTAGATCATAACAAACAGTTCTAACTGTTTCTGACTTTTACAGTACTAGGTAATTGTAAGCATTACTCGGAAATGACATATTGGCATTATATTTGAAGATCCAGAGAAAAAATGAAAAATTTGGAGAAACTCATGTAATATTACAGGGTAGTAAAAAGGTATCTTTTTATACGAAAACTTGTTATCGATAATCATAAATAAAATATGCAATTACTTTTTTCCAAAAACTTCAGGTGCAGCATAACTTGTTGTTCCAACTGCTCCTTGAATAAGTTTCTGTTTTCGCAGATCTACAGCCCATCCAAAATCAATTAGTTTAGCTCTATCCTTCTTTGTGAGCATAATATTCTCCGGTTTCACATCTAAATGTGCTATTTGTTGATCATTATGAAGGTAATTTAATGCATCTAAAATCTGTGTACAAAAAGAAACAACCTTTTGCTAATTGACATTGAATACTAATCTTTTTTTATATGAGATTGATTTATTCTAGGCTTTTATTCTATATGAAAACAATGATTCGGATTTGCCTTGAACGTCAGAGTCGTGCATTCCAAATTCATTAAACTTTCCAAATTGTAAACTGTACTTACCAATCAATGTCTAGAATTCTACGTAGATTATTAATACTTATATTTCAATAATCAAGTAGATTTCATTACCCGACTGAACTGGTTCTCAAGGAAAATGATAATTTAAAACAATAAGCCTAAAAAACTAAATGCATGATTTCATCTACAAACATTTTGGTCAGTTTATAACAATGTAAACCATAGAAACAAAAAAAAACTTCGCGAAATCAAATTACATAGTAACATTTAATAAATGACGATTTATCCATGCTTCTTATAAGTGGTCTATTGGTTAAGTGCTCTGGCTAGAGACTGGTAGGTCCTGGGTTCGAATCTCGCTTGCGAGGCGGTATCGTGGATGCGCACTGCTGAGGAGTCCCATAATAGGACGAAACGGCCGTCAAGTGCTTCCAGGTTTTCCATGGTGGTCTAGCTTCAATTGACTCATGATCTCAACTATTAGAAATACTGAAATCTCCACAAACCCCTTCTGACCTTCTTATAAGTATTCATTGAATTGTTCATTATATTTATGTAAGTTCTATATGTATTCACCTCTATCAAGTATACTAAATACATATCGTCTTTCTAATGACAAAACAGTTTAGCATTAGACGGTGTAATGTCTACTAGAAACCACAAATAAAATGTATTCAATTTATAAAATATTAGATTAAAAATAAAAGGATATTCACGTATTCAAATACCTGTGCATAGTATATAAACATTTGTTGAACATGTAATCCTATACCAATGGGAATACGCTCAAACAATTCGCCACCAGGCAATAATTCCATAAACATGAATGTGAATGTAGGAGTATTTCTGTAAGATTAAGAATAAAGAACACAACGAATTTCATTAGTTATAATATATATGCATGTCAGAAATATTAATCTACTACTGATAACGCAAAGAACAAATTAAAATACTTCACAGTAACTCAGATCATGGGAACAGTAACATTTAAGCAGATCCGACAAGTCGTACATCAACAAGATTTGCACAAGTTTCCTGTCGATATTAATAAGCATACTTAACCGAGCAGAGTTATTGAACTATTGAATCAAAAAATAATTTAAAAGATTTAGAAACTTGACACGTTGAGACATTTTCCCCGTGTTTTAAAGACAAGTAGGAACCTATTAAGAAAGGAACGTTAAAGGTACGTAAGCAAATCTAAACAAGCTAGAACTAATAAGACATTTACCATGTATGAAAAAAAAGATAAAGGATAAATTCATTAGACGCTACTGTGAATCGAATACAAACACACGTAACTCAACTGTTGTGGTCTAGGTTCATTTATTTGTTTCATTACCTTAAGCCTTTGAAAAGGTATTATTCTAATTATTTCACTTTTTGATTTCACCCACTACTCTAACATTTTCTTCTGATTTTTCGCAGCTTTGGATATCATTATTAACATTACTGTGACTGAATTTCTCTAAATTAATCAAGTGGATAAGCAGATCTGATAAGACTTTGTGTTAGATATATTTTTAAAAAAAAGCATATTTCTGCTAAGCACATAATGGTTTTGAAATTATGTAAATCACCTATCGAAAATCTTTTAATCAGTTGGTTGGTTCATTCTTATTCACAGCTTATAGCTACTACACATACTTTTTTTGGAGATGACAAACGGAGACGATTAGTATAAGTCGAAAACTAAACAGAACCCAACTTTTAATGGATCAATTTGAAAATGTTCCCTAGATATCTTTCGGAGGATGTTTATTTAACTTTTAAGAGAGTGTCTGTGAAATGCAGCCCACATATAAAGGAAATATGAAAACATTTTCTTACAAAATAAAACTTAATGCTGAGTTCATTTTATGAATATTTATTAAAAAATAAACACTCGTTAATGAAACAATATCTACCTGATTCCATATAAAGTGGCAATATTGTGATGTTTTAAGCGTCTTTGTAACTCAGCTTCTTGACGAAGTTCTGCCCTAACTTGTGATACATTAACTTCAGCTTTTGTATTACTACGAAGCTTGCTTTGACCATATACATTGACTACTTTTGCTGCTAAACAATCTTTAGTATCAGGATTGACAATTAAATATACTCGTCCAATTCCACCTTCTGCAAGGCAGTGTGATATTTGGTATCCTGGAGGCAGGATAGGTTGTGCTTCAGTTTTTATTGACTAAAATATTTAAAAACAGCAAAAAAATGAATATTTAAAAACTACAAAAAACAAATGACATATTAAGAATCTACAGTATGGATCAGATAGTAGAAATATGAAGTGATAAGAAAGTAAAACGGATTTTGCCACAGACGATATAAAATATTCTCAATCATGTAGAGATATTCGAGGCCTACGAATGAACCTCTACTCAGGGATGTGCGTCTCAGTTAAAAGACGGAATAATAACAGGATAATGGAATTCTTAACTAACTGGATGTTAAACTAAGTTTCTTCAAGTTTTTGTTCACTTTAGCTTAACCATGATTTATTTTTTGTAGAGGTCGTAAAGTGCAAGAATTTCGTTCAGTATCAATGGTTTACTAATTTGAAACACAATAAAGAAACGTTGTAGCAAACTGGGAGATCCTCCAATTCAATCTGTCTCAGAACTATTAAAATAGTCATATGGGTTCGATAAGTATATTCATACTGTATGATTGGATGTTCCTAGCTGAGAATGCATGAGGAATTTACATACTATTGCTATCTCCATAGTGCTGCTTATATTTTTCGGTAACACTAAAGTCTGATAATATTTGAGCACGCATGAAGTTTTCATACGATCAGGAAATAGGAATAAGCTTGATCTGTTTCATTTCAAGGGTGCTAATTTAGATCGATGCATGTCTGTACTGGGTTCTACGTTAATCATGACTATTAGGACTAGAAATGAACCATAAAGAAAGGAATTGTGGAAAGACGACGATAAAGCGCCGTATCATAAAACATTTTTGTTAGCGTCTATAGGTAAATTATTAATACTAGCGTGGTTTTCTATAGATTACGTGGCTAATTGAGTCACAATGTTTATATATGCGGAGTGTGAAATGAAACATGTGACCATTCTCCAATTGAAAGAAAAGCACTAATTCTAAATTCTTGCAAAGACTAACTTTCACAACCTGGCAATATTTGTTAAGTTAAAGGATAAGACATATAAAAAGAAACACTGAAGAAATTGACGTGAAGCACCAATTAGTTTACGTACCAACAGGCGAAGTATTTGTCAATCATACGAGTAACTGGACACATTTTATTTAGTTTCTACTCACCTTCTGAATAGATGTTTCCTCTGAGTCTTCCGAGTTCGTGGTTACTTCAGGATTTTCTTTGTTCAGTTGAGTAATGTCTTGGAGATCAATGGATTGCACAGAATTGCTTAACTCGTCGGCATACATAGCACTGCAAACCAGTATCAAAGGGATAATATATGTAAAGATTCCAGTAGTTATTGGTACCCTAAAGTAACTACAGCTAGGTGTATATAATGAAGCCCACTGAAGTTTGACAAATTACAAAGCACAAATTAAATTAAGAACTAATCATTCACACTTGAACAGTTTTAAGACTACCCTGGATTAGCTGTGATAATGACGAAAGTATTTTATTGTAACTACAGCATAGAGAAAGTTGGAAATATATCTGCAAGATTCTTTATGCAAACACCATTTAGCAGAAATACATTTTATTTTGAATCAAAGTTATACGAGGATGATTTATGCATAGATCACTGGTTAGACGGTTGTAATGACATGAACGGCAAGTGATATATGTGGTACATTTGATGGCAAGTTTTAATCTATACTGAATAACTTGTAATATTATATAACTGACCACAGATCCAAGATATTGTTTTCCCACAGGTTAGTGATGTCGCTGGAAGTACGTGCTACACTCTTGTTCTCAGATCGATCATATTAAAATGATGGCCGGGAACCTAAGATTGTTAAGATAGATCAAAATGACTTTCGGGCCACCATAAGTCCTTTATTTTGGTTCCCACTAGTTTTCTTTATTCCATGCAGGCTCACCTGTAGAAAAGTACCCAGTCATCTTGGTTTCCGACTTTTGGTCTAAAGCATCTGTGGGCAAATACCTCACTAAAAAGTCAGCAATGTGGCTTAAAAGCCTATGTGGCATGACAAAATTTCTTAAAGTCGAACTTCTTTCGGCCTTACTATTGCATACTACCATAGAAAGCAACTAACACTTTTTCAAGTATGGCACGTATAAACGCGAATGTTAATTAAAAGACGAGTATACTACTCAGCAAGTTACGTCTTTATTCATGACAATAAATAATCGCTGAACAGAAGATATGTTCCAGAGAGTTACCTAATCGATTGCATCCCAGTGAGCAATACTGATATTAGGTATAGAATACTAATAAGTAATACATTAGTCCTTAATGACTGACGTCATTTCAAGCGGTCTTAGGATGTGTCGTTTTTTCCACTTACCGCTCATCTTGACTTATTATGCACTATAACATAAAAGTGGATTGGGATAAGGCAATAGATAACCGGACAAAGAAATTGCACCACTTTGAGAAACCATCAACCCTAATTCTGAGCCATGTATGGAAGTGTAAGTTGTATGGTTTAAGTCCAATGATATGATTCGCGATTAGTCTTATTAACTCACATATATCCACACTTTCTTTTTATGCTGTAGTGTTATACACCGATCTCCTAGCCTTCTTTATCATCTTTCCAGTTTGCAAAACTAGGAACCAATATTTCTTATACAGGGTTTGTATGTCGGAAACAAGAAATAGAGTTTAGGAGTATCCAAACTTTTGCCAAGAAAAACTAGAAAACTGAATTTCTTTTTGCCTGTTCGATCACGTATCTAATTAGAAAGTAGGCTTTTGTGAAGTTAATTTAAGAGGCTTTTACACTCAGAAGTATAATAATGAAACAATATTGGCATACAGAACAAACAGACAAAGCGAACATTACTTAACATAGGCTTTGGTACGATAAAATCCGTTCGAGTAAAGGGCCTTTAATAATGTAAGATACTTGTTACATTATTATATTATAGAGTTCGGAATGACAGTTAAAAATTCATTGTTTTAGACATGAGGTACCTCCCATTAAGTAATTTGGCTAGGTATTAATTGAGATATTTGCGGACGAGTTATTGTGAGACTTCAGCAAGACCCACATTTCATTTAGAAAAACATCTGCTGACATATCAAGACATCTTTTGTTGTCTAACTAGACTCGTTAACCTGACGCTTCACCATGGAAAACGCTTTAAGAGTCAATATATTTGATGGTTAGTAATTTATTGGTTTCACGAGAATCTACAAAAGAACTATGAAGATTATTCCGCAACAATAGCAAAGATTGCCGGGAACTTTAATCACGCTGAAAATGTCACTGACCTGAATGGATTTTCACTCATTTTAAATCCAAGAATAATTAACTTTTAATAAATTTGACAGAGGGAATCGTATACTTTATTAGCAGATTTCAAGTAATTACATGGACGTCTGTATTGTTTACTTCTTCAAAACCTCGTTCTGTAACCAGATATAGACGTGGCAACATATAAGTGTTGCCATTGCCTATGACAATCTATTACAAAAAGTTATAATCAACCTTGGATATGATAGTTGCACCTCAAAAGTTTTAGGGAAGTCTACTTCTGTATCACGAACCCTTCAGGCATGGCGGTGACAAGGTTAATACGCTCAGCCATGAGGGGAGGTAGATAAAACGTATCACGGATCCTTCAAAGCATTTAGTCGGATTAATCATATTCCAATCAGCATCAAGCAGATAGGCAATTTGTTAGTGTTGATCAACTAGTTTAAATCCAATAATATAATCGGTTGGTCAAAGTTGAGGCGAATTACCAGATCTCTTATGATACAGAATGTCCTAGCAGAATATTCCATAGTATCGTATTACGGCCTTTGTTTATTCATATAAATAACCTACCGTAAATTAATTTTAACCTCTTTTTACTTGAGCTATGGAGAAACATTCACAACTAGAATTAAATAAGATTTTGGGATGACCTGACTCGAACTTGTTAGTTTGATGGGCACTTTTGTTCTTTATAGTGTGAAGAATGAAACATATTATCCCATTTTTGAAGTAGGTGGCTGGATAAATCTTGAGAAATAAACAAACGTTTTACCGTCAAACTAAACAAGAATATTCCTTAGAGTTACTTATGTAAATTTGGTTTTAAATAAGTTAAGATTACAGTTAGCATATGATGTTGGGAACTTCTTAGTTCGTATCTTGAGATGCATAAACCTTCCTCAACTGACAATACTTGAGGCGAAATGTTCAGTTGTATGTCTGAATCGAGTTATACCAAGTGCGAAATCCTTCATATTTTGCAAAGTTGAAGGTATGTTCGTCATTATCTAGTCAATTTAAAATCAGATTCGCATCCACCTGGAGTGTTAACGTATCCTTCTGATTGTGGAATGATCTTCAAAAAATAATTATTATGGAGATACTAGCTGAGGAGCATCTTTTTGTCAATAGAAAATACTGTTGAGATATTAGTGGTGTCCAACGAAAATCCGACACATCCGAAACACCTCACTTACAAGGACAAGCTGACCGACACAAATTCCCGGGTAAATCTGAAAACACCAACTGTGAGTTATTCTAACAATTTTTCTCGTTTCAAATACGATCATATTCTAATGCCTTCTGCATTGTGGATTGAAGACTAAGGGCGAACTGTCTTGTTGTAAACATATCTCTTGCTCACTTTATAAGAATTTGCTTTTACCTTCAAAACAATTGTACTGAATATGCTAAATACCTTTCAGTTTTCAGTAGTAAGAATAGGTCAATTGAACTATAATAACCCTTGAAGTTTGTAAAACCGTTAAGCCTCAATCTCATTTTCAGTACATCAACAAAACTTTACGATATTATGTGTTCTGGTAGACAATTCCAGCAATTCCCTACTCTGTGTGAGAAACGGGACTCCGGAAGTAAACGATTTGATCTCGATTTTTGAACTTCCTTAGAATGTCCTCTCAAATGATCACTCCTGGATGGATTGGAAAGATAAGACATTATTACTAAGGTCATCGTTCAGTATACGATAAGCCAATATTGGATTAAGTTGAAGTGTCTCATTCTGTCATCATAAGATAGGTCAGAGAGAACTTTTACCACTTCATGTCCTCGTCGCTGAGCTCGTTCTAGTATATCCGGCTCACATTTGGAACAAAGACTCGCTGCTTGAACCTTATAATCCAAATGCATCTTTTCGTTCAAGTACTAAAAGAGCTTACAAACAGCCCATAAGAGCCTAAATCCTTTGACAATAACAGTCTTAAGTACAGAACGCTGAAAAACGGTTTTAGACTTCTTATAGTTCTCCCGTGAGTATACCTGGTATTCTCTTGAGCGATAGATACAGAATGCACTCACCGTATCTACACCAGTTATTTGGTCTGTACGAAAACCTGCTTTCCATAAGGCGACAGTTTTTTCTGCAACTTAAATCCTCATACTGTCGTATAAAGTCTTCTGGTTTAGATTAGTCTCAAGTTGGTATATTCGCTTTAAAAAAATTTGTCGCGATCCTTTATTATATGCTTACATTGAGTTTATAACGTGTGACTGGAAAACGAAGGACTCAAATAAATTGAGATTTTCCTCAGTCTTGAATTTTTCCATCTACGTCGGAAACAAATTTCATTGTGGAGATCTTTCAAAGTTACGTCACAGTAGCTTCTTAATAAATGTTGAGATCATCAAGACTAGCGCTTTAACATATACTCATACAATTACTCTTAAAGTCAATTTTGTTCCCTAAGTGAGCTCATTTAGAGATTCTCCAAAATATTTGTCTATGGTCTGCTCCTTTTCATATAATTTGAATGTCAGTGAACCCAACAGAAGGATTTTACGTCGAACAATATTTTTTTGCGGTAGTTATAAATACCGCCAATCGAGATATATGAAACTATGAGGCAACTAAAACATTTCGGTAGCTTCATATTATATGGGACACCTTCATCTTGGTGATCAGGATAACGATCTGTTGGTGCACTTCGGTAACGTATTCACAATAGAAAGTACTTTATATGTAATTGCATACTGTTTTTGCAAGTTCCCTGGAAATATGGTAATGTTATCTTATTTTTATCTTGAAATCCCATTTACTTTCAGTGGTATTAAAAGAAGCAACATGATCATGACGCTGTTTTTCATCTCGATAGATGAATAAGTTCGCTGCTAATGAGTGGATGAAAAGGGCTGCTCTTTTTTAAGGCGGTTATAAGTAAAAATAATGTTGATCATAAAGCTATCGAGAAGAGCTTCACTCAATTGAGCTATTAGATGTTTTCCAATCTTCCAAAGAGTTCGAAGCGCCCATAGAGGCTTGTTTATTTTGCCGAGCGACGAAACGCGAGTGTTTCTGACCTATATGTTTCAGGATTTCTCGTTAACAAAGAAGCGAGAAAGTGAGTAGACATATACAGAGTGAATTCTAACCTAATCGAAATAATAGTTTGTAGTGGTATTGGTGGTACGTGTGATAACTTGGAGAACAGATATCCGAAATTTAACACGAAGAATAGGCCGGCAATGATGAACACAGGAGTATTCAATTAATCGGATGTCATGGCTAGGCCTTGCAGACGTGGTCATTCCGTATAACTTGTCTTTGTTCTCGATAAATATATTATCCTATCTTAAGCCTAAATGTGTTCTGCAGAAGTACTGATTGTCATATTGATGATTGTTACGATACGAGTCAGTGTAAACAATCATGTGACTTCCACGTCAGATCTTATAGATTAAGCAGTCACATAATGACATATCTACAATTTTGAGATTCGGTTTATTATTATTATAGTACTAATAACGAACTACACCATAATTCCACAAGTTAACATGTTTGTATGATGTAGGACTGTTAAGGATCCGCAGATGGCATTAGAAGTCACACTTTTCTTAGGCTCAGTAACGGTCAAAACGTATATCTAGTTCTGATAAATTACGAAATAAATGAACTCATTTTTTGTTTCAGCACAAGTTCTTCCGAATCAAAAGAAAGCTCTTTATTCCAGTACTATTAGTCGTGTCACAGCTTATGGAGAACTATTGCCTGATTTTACAACCTCAAATAGTGTCCGGCAAGGCTGTCCACTATCTTCATTTCTGTTCGGTTTCATCATAGACTAACTGCTGGAAACAACAATCCTGTCGGCTGAATTTTCAGGGATTGATCTCCTTCCAGGAGGCCCACTTATCGACTTAGAATACGCAGATGATGTAGTCCTGTTTGATAAAGACGCTGATACAATGCAGTCTTTTGCTAGCACTGAGTAACAATACCAGGATGTTTGGGATGCATATCTCCCCATCTAAATGTAAATTGTCGCTCCAGAACTAGCCTGCGTCAACACCTGAACTAAGAATAGGGAGTGGAGTAGTTGAACGCATAGACAACTTCACTTATTTTGGAAGTCTGATCAGCTCTAATAGGTTGGTGTCTGGCGAATTCCTGGCACCGATTCAAAAAGGTTACTTGGCTTTTACCAACTTACGTCACCTATGGCGAAGACGAGATATCCGTCTATCAATTAAGGGATGAGTATACTACTCAGCAGTTCGTGCTGTTCTACTTACGGCTGCGGAACGTGGCCATTAAAAGTAGAAGATACTCGAAAGTTACTAGTATTTGACCACAGATGCCTTAGAAATATAGCTAACATCTGCTGTTATCATCGGGTAAGTAATAGTGAGTTTAGACACATAGTATTACGGAGTGATAGTTAATCAGTTGATAAGGTTAGAGTCTTCATCGACTGAGATGGTTGAGCCACGTGTACGTATGCCTGAACACCGGTTACCATGACGCGCTATGCTGACTAGTATTGGGGATGGTTGGAAGAAAGCTAGGGGCGGCTAAACCGAAACGCGGCATCTGTGCTTGAAGTCACTAACATCTAGTCTGAGACATATTGGTAGATGCAGACGACTTGGTTGGGGACCACGTGACTATCGTAACCAATGGTTTGAGACTCTAGGTGACATATCTCAGAATCGATCACAATGGCGTAGGTGTATGTGCTCTCTGTCTTCCCTTGAAGTATGTGATTAGAATTGCTTCGCATCTGTCCTTCTTCCTGTGTTATACCTTCATAAATAATCTTTCCTTTATACATTACTGCAACTAAACTAACTCTATGAATTTTGTGTTCATCTTGTTGTGCCAATGAAGTTATGGCAACTTGGACCGATGCATATATGTGCCTGGTCCTACGTTGTAGCTGACTGGCTGACATAAAATGTGTGGAAGCCACCAACTATGAGATTATCTTACTAACTTTTATTGAACTGTAGGATTTACATCACTGACCATTACACTTCGAATAACATTGGTTCAGTCTATTTTTCCAACTGCGGTACCGCATTCACAGCCATTGTTGATAAACTGTTTTCCAAGTCCATTCTATCCATCTTTGAATATTAGCCATGTTATCAATCTGACCCTGGTCGTCCAATGGTCCACAACTGACTTTTTTAGACTCCTCGTACTAAAACAAAATAACTGATATTGAGGTTGTTCTCCTACACTCACCATTCAGACTCATGTTTCTAATGTTTATGCTTTATTAACTATTCTACTAAGACAACCTATAACATGTTAACTCGGACTTTTACATGAAAACTGTATGGCAGGCATCGGGTGATGAAAAAACCAAATGTAAAGGATATGGTTGCTATTTTACTTAACACTCTACTCTCTACATGCACTCTCTGTTCTAATAAACAGTCCTTCTTATTCCAATCTTGACTTCCCTTCCTTCATTCAAACCTACTCCACCTTGATAAATATCACAACTCATTGTTTTTTATTACTGCATTCTTTTGTCTGGAGCCCCTGATCACATTTCACTCTAGCAACATGAGCTAGTATCAATTTGATGTAATAATTTATCGTACCTCCGTCTGTTCCACTACAAAATGTTAAGCATTGGTTATCGTTCATATTCAAAAGCCTTGCTGCTCCTCGGTTTCTTTCTCTTTTTTTCTCTCTCTCTCTCTCTTCAGAATCTTGCCCTGAGGGTGAAGCTATGTAACTTCTGACATCTGGAACAAGCTGGACGAACGCGCTTCCCCAAGGTCATAGTTCGTACCAGGCACCAGGCTCCACAAGTCAACTTTATAACAGCTATAAACTCAAAATTCGCATTGCATAAATACTTAGCACGACCGAAATCCTAACACAATTTTGCCGAGATTGGATCTTGTGTGTAACGTAGACGCGGTGCCCCTCTGGAAAATATTATGATGAAAACACATAGTATCTGAACGAATGAACTGCTATCAACTTTTATAGATTATGTTTACTAAATAACTATGCTTGGGATGCATACTGTGAACCAGTATATGTTGTAACTTGTAGATCATGCCTGTAAAAATGGCGTGTACCTGCCCTTACAGAAATATATTATTATTATTGTCAACTGCTTTTTCCTAAAGGCCTGGCCTGCTAGGATCTGGATTGTAATAGTTGGGTGTCTTGCCTGATGCTATCGTGCTATGGCTTTGTGAATATATCGAAACCAACCTCGGTACTTTAGAATGCGTTTCGCGAAGCTTGTTTGTACCAGTTGCCACCATTTTGAAACTACAATATTTTGACTAATCAGCTGAGTAGGCAGTTAGTACTTTGGAACCCGTTAATTGAAAAACACAAACCCATTTTTCCGGAAGATTCAGCATGACAGTGAATTCTGAGGGAACGATACCAAATCATGGACAAACTTGGACTAGTGTCGGTTTGTATCCTCTTTAAAGGCCACAATGTAAATTATCTCCAAAGATACCTAGCTAAGAGGAGCTACATGGAAGAGATTCTATTGGCAGCACTAGTGTAAAAATTCATATTGGAACTGTTTTGGTGAAGCTAATTAATTGTTACTTTAATGGTTAACTTTACTGATCAAAGACGGTCACAAGAAAGACAAGATAAGGGACTCAGTTCAAAACTGTTGATGTTGACTTGAACAAATAAAATGGTTTCCTTTAAGTAGATCAATCAATAGCCTTGTAAGATCCAAACCTAAATTCCAATAGGTCTGGATGTGGTCGAATAACTAGAGTAAAGGTTTAGTGACGCGCACCACAATCGAAATCAGAACAAAGCGATTGGGGTAATAACGGTTCTAAACAAATATTATCACCCAGTTATTCAACCAACAATTGATTCCAAAATAATCAATCTAACACACCAAAAAGTAAGTGTTATTCTATCCTTTCTGAATAGATCAAGTAAGATTCCGTTTGAGCGGCTGTCCTATAACACAAAGTGTTTCAAATTCCGGCAAAGTGCTTCAATTTACAACTAAAATGCACGATTCCAGTCAAAAATCAAACCGCACAATCAAAGAGCGAACAGTCAATATGGCAGCCGCCAGAATAATATCAATTAAAACAAAGTATATACAGTTCAAGAAGAATATAGAAACTCAATGAAGGCAACAGAAGAAACTGAGAAAACTATCATGAAATGCAACACCTTAATACAAAATGGCATCAAAAATACTAACAATAATGTACAAACAACAAAAAACATTAAGAAGCTATGGATGTATGCATGGAGGGATTTTCACACACGAAACGTTCAAAATGGATTCTACAAGCCTTGATCTTCTTCATGGAAACTAGAATTATGTCGTTATTCAACTAATGTTATTTCAATTTAAAGTCACATGATGCAGCGAATTCCAAACTGGCGGACTATAGCCTAGTGGCTGCGTTACTCTGCTTCAATGGCAAGCTCACTGGACGGACAAAATCTCTTTCTAGGAAGTTTTATTTAAGCACAAAGAAAATAAGGTAGTAACACACTCAACAGGTAACTAATTATTTAAATTATTCAGTTATTTGATTTAATTAATCGACCTATGTTAGTTACTCATGTTTCTGAAGATTTTTCACCAACCACTAAACATTTGCTATTTTTCCAAGGTATGTAGATAGAATTTTAGTATTATTTTGTTGGCTTTTTAGAGCCTTACTTCCGTTGCTAGCTAGACAGTCAGTCAAAGCGTGGGCAATGGAAATAAAAACATAAAACCAAAAGATCGGCTCTGAGGTTGACATAATATAACAGCTCAGGATGACGATGCAACAAGCTCTCGAAAATCTTGTGCTTATAAAACAAACAGGATAAAAGACGGTAATTATCATAATAAGTAGCGGATTCGAGGCTCTTTAGATGGTACATAGTGGACGAAAGAAAGGTTTAAAATGAACTTGATTGGACAAGTGGTTTCTTTTGATCTGCCAATTCACCTTATAAATTATACACGTTAAATCAGATCATAGCTGTTTTGTTTTTCCTCTTACGATGAATAGTAATTCTATATAAAAGTATTTTAAGATAACTGGTATGTTTAAAGTGTGAAGAACCTTAGCGTATATAGTGAAACAGATAAAAGTCCGTTCTTGAGATTTTTATATATTTCTAACGGATTATTATACAAATACTTGAGCTGAGTCAGATAAAACGTATTGCAAAGTTCATGAAGAGCTTATAAAATCATAAAATTGTATTTGTAGTTAAGCCTAAATGATTCAAATAAAGTCAGCTATCTATATGTTGACTAAACGTTTTATTGAAGATTGTGGTTGCCAGAAGGATAAGTTAAATCCAGTACGACAATAGACCTCTTGGGTCGATAGGAACGTTACCACCAACTCTCGGTTGGGATAAACGATGATGAAAACATCCTGATCACCCCTCAATCTGCATGTTTTCAACAAAGGATTTTGAGTTAAAAAATTATGTTGAATGATGACATTGGAACAACAAGATGAACACAAAATTCATATAGTTTAGTTGCAGTTATGTATAAAGGAAAAGATTATTTATGAAGGGTATAACACAGGAAGAAGGACAGATGCGAAGCAATTCTAATCACATACTTCAAGGGAAGACAGAGAGCACATACACCTACGCCATTGTGATCGATTCTGAGATATGTCACCTAGAGTCTCAAACCATTGGTTACGATAGTCACGTGGTCCCCAACCAAGTCGTCTGCATCTACCAATATGTCTCAGACTAGATGTTAGTGACTTCAAGCACAGATGCCGCGTTTCGGTTTAGCCGCCCCTAGCTTTCTTCCAACCATCCCCAATACTAGTCAGCATAGCGCGTCATGGTAACCGGTGTTCAGGCATACGTACACGTGGCTCAACCATCTCAGTCGATGAAGACTCTAACCTTATCAACTGATTAACTATCACTCCGTAATACTATGTGTCTAAACTCACTATTACTTACCCGATGATAACAGCAGATGTTAGCTATATTTCTAAGGCATCTGTGGTCAAATACTAGTAACTTTCGAGTATCTTCTACTTTTAATGGCCACGTTCCGCAGCCGTAAGTAGAACAGCACGAACTGCTGAGTAGTATACTCATCCCTTAATTGATAGACGGATATCTTGTCTTCGCCATAGGTGACGTAAGTTGGTAAAAGCCAAGTAACCTTTTTGAATCGGTGCCAGGAATTCGCCAGACACCAACCTATTAGAGCTGATCAGACTTCCAAAATAAGTGAAGTTGTCTATGCGTTCAACTACTCCACTCCCTATTCTTAGTTCAGGTGTTGACGCAGGCTAGTTCTGGAGCGACAATTTACATTTAGATGGGGAGATATGCATCCCAAACATCCTGGTATTGTTACTCAGTGCTAGCAAAAGACTGCATTGTATCAGCGTCTTTATCAAACAGGACTACATCATCTGCGTATTCTAAGTCGATAAGTGGGCCTCCTGGAAGGAGATCAATCCCTGAAAATTCAGCCGACAGGATTGTTGTTTCCAGCAGTTAGTCTATGATGAAACCGAACAGAAATGAAGATAGTGGACAGCCTTGCCGGACACTATTTGAGGTTGTAAAATCAGGCAATAGTTCTCCATAAGCTGTGACACGACTAATAGTACTGGAATAAAGAGCTTTCTTTTGATTCGGAAGAACTTGTGCTGAAACAAAAAATGAGTTCATTTATTTCGTAATTTATCAGAACTAGATATACGTTTTGACCGTTACTGAGCCTAAGAAAAGTGTGACTTCTAATGCCATCTGCGGATCCTTAACAGTCCTACATCATACAAACATGTTAACTTGTGGAATTATGGTGTAGTTCGTTATTAGTACTATAATAATAATAAACCGAATCTCAAAATTGTAGATATGTCATTATGTGACTGCTTAATCTATAAGATCTGACGTGGAAGTCACATGATTGTTTACACTGACTCGTATCGTAACAATCATCAATATGACAATCAGTACTTCTGCAGAACACATTTAGGCTTAAGATAGGATAATATATTTATCGAGAACAAAGACAAGTTATACGGAATGACCACGTCTGCAAGGCCTAGCCATGACATCCGATTAATTGAATACTCCTGTGTTCATCATTGCCGGCCTATTCTTCGTGTTAAATTTCGGATATCTGTTCTCCAAGTTATCACACGTACCACCAATACCACTACAAACTATTATTTCGATTAGGTTAGAATTCACTCTGTATATGTCTACTCACTTTCTCGCTTCTTTGTTAACGAGAAATCCTGAAACATATAGGTCAGAAACACTCGCGTTTCGTCGCTCGGCAAAATAAACAAGCCTCTATGGGCGCTTCGAACTCTTTGGAAGATTGGAAAACATCTAATAGCTCAATTGAGTGAAGCTCTTCTCGATAGCTTTATGATCAACATTATTTTTACTTATAACCGCCTTAAAAAAGAGCAGCCCTTTTCATCCACTCATTAGCAGCGAACTTATTCATCTATCGAGATGAAAAACAGCGTCATGATCATGTTGCTTCTTTTAATACCACTGAAAGTAAATGGGATTTCAAGATAAAAATAAGATAACATTACCATATTTCCAGGGAACTTGCAAAAACAGTATGCAATTACATATAAAGTACTTTCTATTGTGAATACGTTACCGAAGTGCACCAACAGATCGTTATCCTGATCACCAAGATGAAGGTGTCCCATATAATATGAAGCTACCGAAATGTTTTAGTTGCCTCATAGTTTCATATATCTCGATTGGCGGTATTTATAACTACCGCAAAAAAATATTGTTCGACGTAAAATCCTTCTGTTGGGTTCACTGACATTCAAATTATATGAAAAGGAGCAGACCATAGACAAATATTTTGGAGAATCTCTAAATGAGCTCACTTAGGGAACAAAATTGACTTTAAGAGTAATTGTATGAGTATATGTTAAAGCGCTAGTCTTGATGATCTCAACATTTATTAAGAAGCTACTGTGACGTAACTTTGAAAGATCTCCACAATGAAATTTGTTTCCGACGTAGATGGAAAAATTCAAGACTGAGGAAAATCTCAATTTATTTGAGTCCTTCGTTTTCCAGTCACACGTTATAAACTCAATGTAAGCATATAATAAAGGATCGCGACAAATTTTTTTAAAGCGAATATACCAACTTGAGACTAATCTAAACCAGAAGACTTTATACGACAGTATGAGGATTTAAGTTGCAGAAAAAACTGTCGCCTTATGGAAAGCAGGTTTTCGTACAGACCAAATAACTGGTGTAGATACGGTGAGTGCATTCTGTATCTATCGCTCAAGAGAATACCAGGTATACTCACGGGAGAACTATAAGAAGTCTAAAACCGTTTTTCAGCGTTCTGTACTTAAGACTGTTATTGTCAAAGGATTTAGGCTCTTATGGGCTGTTTGTAAGCTCTTTTAGTACTTGAACGAAAAGATGCATTTGGATTATAAGGTTCAAGCAGCGAGTCTTTGTTCCAAATGTGAGCCGGATATACTAGAACGAGCTCAGCGACGAGGACATGAAGTGGTAAAAGTTCTCTCTGACCTATCTTATGATGACAGAATGAGACACTTCAACTTAATCCAATATTGGCTTATCGTATACTGAACGATGACCTTAGTAATAATGTCTTATCTTTCCAATCCATCCAGGAGTGATCATTTGAGAGGACATTCTAAGGAAGTTCAAAAATCGAGATCAAATCGTTTACTTCCGGAGTCCCGTTTCTCACACAGAGTAGGGAATTGCTGGAATTGTCTACCAGAACACATAATATCGTAAAGTTCTGTTGATTTACTGGCTGGCGGTTGTAAGAGAAGTTAAACACTGCGTTGTTACTCGTGATCTGGTGCGGATGCGTGACCGAACGCCTTCAGCTAGGTGAGCCCAGTAAAAACAATGTGGTCAGCATAAAATGTCGAAGACTTACAGAGCTATTGATTTTGGGGATTTATTTGCTTCAAAAATTGGGTTCTTAAACTTTGTATTTATCACTATTATTGATATGCTGGGTAAAACAACGCAGATCATATAATTATAGCACATCTCCTACGGTTAATTTCGATTATGGTCAATTTTAGTTGAGGACTTTTATTAACTCACTTAACAGACAATGTCATTCGAAAAATAACAATTCACATATTTCTTTGTACTATTATGATCACTATCATATCTGTACAAACGTGTACGCTTGATCACATGACTGACTCTAGCTAAAATGCTAACAGCTTAAATATCGCTCTATGAATCATTCTTTTCCCCACGTATATATGTACTCGAATCCTATTATTGGCCTTTACCTTACCCAGCTGAGCTTTGATTCGATTTGACTATAAATTTGCCTCTATATTTGCTCATATACACACATTCGTCTCTATATTTCAAATTCGCTCGATATGCTTATAATTTATCACCCGTGCTATCCGCTAATAAACTATAGTGACAGCTTCTTATCGCCTTCTGAAATCAAACACCGTGGGATTTATATAATAACGGTTACAAAGGTGATTGATTAACAAAACAAAGCCACTACATATTGTCTTCAGAGATCACGGTGACTGCAAGATAAGTATGAAAATATTTTTACTCATGATCGAATTATTTATTTGTCCAGTTTCACCTTCCACTTATTTATATCAGTCTCTTGACCTAGAAGTAGACATGAGCAAGAAACGCTAGTAATCGACTTTCAGCAACAACACTTATCCAGTCAGTTAGTTAAGCGTTAGAAAAAATGTCTAGCGAACGGATCCGATATCAGGACACAACACTCTTCTATGTACATTTAATTTGTGACTGTCTTCTTGGATATGCGATTAAAAATGACCGTTTACTGTCTCTGATCTGTATTAAAGCCTATAAATTTCCTTCGACTATACAAATTGACTATAATAATACTTAACATCAATTAACGGTGAGTGAAAAACTTCACTTCAAGTCAACTTTTAAGTACTCAGTTTTTTAAAACGTCTACATAAAATGTCTATAACTTATGAACTGACTTGTGCTTCTTATTCAAACATAATTATACAGTTTAGTAGTAAATCGATTAACTGACTGTGATGTCAGGTCTTATAATGAACAATGAAAAATTTCAAAGTGTTATATCCCCTGGTGAATTATGAATGATAACTTTTAGAACTATTTATGGACCAATGTAATATGTCTATTTCCTATTGTACAATTGTTACTGAACTATTCATGTCCGTGTTTTCTCTTATCATTATCTTCATGTTGACCTTTGACCTATTATTATACGATTCTTGAGTTATAATCAGTTTATTGATTACTTTCCCCCTGTTCACAGCCACATTGGCCAATTATTGTACAAATGTCATTTTCTATTTTTATGGTACGATGTGATCTATTTGGTTGGTATATTAATCCAGTATGTTTGTAAATAATGATTCATATTGCCGAGGCTGTTATTTGTGTTCTGGACTGAACTGGCTGGGCGAGGCAAATAGCAGGACCGAATAGTACCCAAGACTGATAATACGGCTTTTGTGTATCATTGTGTGATCGATAATTCGCTCTTCTCTCATTGGCAGGAATTAGCACGTTCATATAACAAATAGGGTACGCAGGCAATCAATATAACAACTGGACACTCACACGTTATAACACAAAGTATATTTGATTGATTAGTAACTGTTTTTAAGAACTGGGAATTTCACATTTTTACCAATACATTTATGCTCACATTACAGCGTAAGATATACGAACTTAGTAGCTAAACAGTTAACGCATTGGCATTTAGAGCGAAATGCACTGGGCTTAAATTTCAGCACAGAGATCGGAACTTACTAACTAACTAACTTATTTACTTACTTACTTGCTTATGCCTGTTACCTTCAATGGAGCATAGGCTGCCTACCAACATTCTCAAACACACTCTGTCCTGGGCCTTCCTCTCTAGTTCTATCTAACGTTTGTTTATTTTTCTCATGTCTGTCTCCATTTTTCGATGTAATGTGTTCTTTGTTCTTCCTCTTCTCCTTTGGCCTTCAGGATTCCATGTGACGGCTTGCCTTGTGACGTAGTTGGGTGCATTCCTCAATGTGTGCTCTATCCACTTTCAGAGCTTCTTCCAGAATTCTTCCTCCACTGGAATTTGATTTGTTCTCTTCCATAGTAAGTTGTTGTTGATAAAGTCGATATTAGGGTACAGTTACATCCAGTTGATGAATCCCACAGACGACGAACAATATCCTGAGTTCCACTTCCAGTCGTATATTAAGTTTATTAAGTTCAGTTGGTTACATGTAGTTATGATATTAGATTAAAATATAAATTATAAATACATTCTGCTGACTACGTTTTTGTAATTGAATCAAAATTTTGTTTTAGTGAATAGTTTTTTTTCCTGAAGAATAGTTATAATTTGGATCACATGAATTGATTTGGGAATCTTTTTTTAATCTCAACAAAAATTGATTGCATCTTATATCGTTCAATAGAAAACAATGGAAGCTATAATTATTTCAAAGTGAACATTATTAAAGAAAAACAGCTATTTTAATGCTTACTGAATCAGTTGAATATGATAACGTTTTCCAGTATATATACAGTAAACAAGGATTTAGAGATATGAAGGTTCCGTAAGAAATCATTCTTTCTATAATTCTAATTCAGTGAAGATAAAACTAATAATGCTCCACATGAAAGACTTACTTACTTGCCTACTTACTTACGCCTGTCACTCCCAATGGAGCATAGGCTACCGACCAACATTCTCCAACCCACTCTCCGCCGGTAGCTCCTCCGGAGGCTACTGTCGGTACCAAGCCCAGGTAAAGGAGGAGGATTGGGTATGGGGTTAGCGATCCTATCCCGTAGAAAACCAACTCGCTAGAAAAACGCTAACCAGAAAAAAAATTATTCAAACATGAAAGATTAGTTAAGGTTATCCAAAGGATCTCTGTCTGACACTTTTTCGTCAAATATTTGTAGTGAATCAATCAAAGGATAAGTCCATTCGATTTGTATTCATCGTCTAAGTTACTTCTATGGAGAAATTTCTATTTGACCTATCACTAAACAACTTAGACGACATGTTAGCGGGTAGTTCCTTTGGTCGTTTAGAAATGATCGTAAACAGCCAATCTACAACTTTGTTTTACTACAATTGATGGATATTGATCATCTGATAGACTAAACCAAAGCATTCCAATAGATCCTATTACCTCTAATTGTTCCCAACTTATTTCGTGTAATTTTCCCAATTTATAAACATGAATAAAGGAAGAACAAATGTTGTAGCGAAAAACATCAATTCATTTATTTCGTCTATTCTTTTCAGTTGCTCACAACGAAAAACCATGGTATTCATTATTGAAAAGAAACCAATATATATACTTTATATCGGAAACATCTTGAATAAATTCAGTGAATATATGGAGATAGAATACGATAAAGAGACAATAATACGAAAGAATTAAAATTAATCAAACGTTCGCTTATTTCCAGGTTAAATATACGAATATGTTAAAAGAGCATGGAAACCAAATTCTTTTCTGAAATTGAAGATACATTGTGTAATATAGGCCAATTGAGTAAAGCTCATTTTATTTATGACATTTCCGATATAAATTTTGTACAATGGTTTCATTTTAGTGATGAGCACTGTGGTTTTAGGCTGTAAGCAGCTGAGAAGAACCGACGAAGTAAATAAATTCATGTTATTCTGCTACGATATTTGTTCTTTCTTTATTCATCTCTCCATTACCATTCAACTCCATCTCTGAAATGTAACTAGCCCATAATCATATTCTTTGTATTTAAATACGTTTTGCATTTCTCCTGTTTTTTCTGGCGGAAGTGTATTTATTTCACTGAGTTATTGATTCTCTATACCTTTTGTTGGTTTCTCTTGGTTTCACTCATATCTCTTCATCACTTCCTGTATATTTATTTGGAACGTTTATTGATATACTTCTTATTACATAATTTCTAGTGACCATTATGGCAAAAAGTTTGTTTCCCCAAGTTATAACCTACCCACTGTGTCCTGATATTCATTTTTAATACTTTTAATATTATCAATACTACTACATTAGGGAACGGGAATACAGGCGTAACAATCAAATGCATCTGAATGTAAAATTACAGTCTCTTAGTAAAATCTGAGAACTATACAGTAAATACTTCATTTGCAAAATGTCAATCAATTGTATCAGACTTCATTGTTCTTTTGTTTCCATACCAACAATTCTTTATTCTCGTTCTCTTTTCTTCGATCTTTTTAAACTTCTGCCACCAGACATTTCACTTTCGATCGATGAAATATATTACTTATATCTGTTGACATCAGTAGCACATACCACTACTACATATTACTATTATTCAGATTGTGAACAGATCAATGTAAGACCACTATAGAAAACCTGAAAGCAATGGAAGGCCAACCGAACAATCTCCACAGTCTTATACTGATAATTATAATGTGCTCACTAGTGACTAGCTTCGAGAGGTAGTTTTAGGAGTTCTAGTGAGAAGACGTAACCAGTATGGTCCAGTCGCGTCAGGTGTGAGGCAGTTACCCGAAGAGGACAATCAAAGTTGGTTAAACATTATCTTAAACTGATTGAAATTTGGCATCAACACCGTTAGATGGCTGCTCATTTTTCTAAAGGTTAAGCGTCCGCATGAGATTGAAGGTCCTGGGATTCAGCTCTGAGTGCGGATTCGCGCACTGATGAGGAGTCTCATATTGTGACAAGGTATCCGTCCAATGCTTACAGGTTTTCTATGGTGATCTAACATTGATCTGTTTATTATTTCAATGAAATTCAAAAATCTCCACAACCCTCTGTTACTACTAATTGTTACTTCATATTTATTTTGACTAGTTATGCAATCTGAAGATACATTGGATACGATAGAATTGTACAATGCTGGTTTCCAAGTATCTTGTATCGATTATCCAGAAAAGAAACACAGGAGGCAGTGATGTGACGTTGTAAGTAAAAGTATATTTGATTGTAGGCAGAAGCAGAGTGATGCAAAAGTTATAAACTGGACACCTAGAGGAGTAGAAACAATTCAAATAGGTTCTTATCGTGATTTGATGATGTTACATGAACGACCGACTTCAGTGAGTAATGTTCATCAAAACTAACCAGGTCAACATTACTGTCCAATGATTACAAAACCATCAATACTAATTTTCCATTAACTCATAAGCTACCTTGATTGGTTTATTGATTTTTCATATACATTTCTTTATTTCTGCAACCTGGTAAAACGTAGTCGATGACAATAGTGTTCCCTTGCATAGATTTTTCTTATTCTACTATATCGTTCATAGCATTGAATTAAGTGATTCAGCCGGAGAAAATACTTATCTCTCATATTACACTATACATACGTTATTTTTCAACATGGTGGTCTAGCTTCAATTGACTCATGATCTCAACTATATAAAATTACTCAAATCTCCACAAAACCCCCTTGTGATAATGATCATATGATCATTAGTGACTGACTCCATGAGGTGATTCCTGGACTTCTAGTGGGAAGTCGTGACCAGTGGAGCTAATCCATGTCAGGTAGAGACATTAAACTACTTCAGTACAATGGAAGATGGTCGCGAAATTTCGTGGATTGGTTGAGGTTGGACATTAACACCGTTGGATGCAAGGTCAGTGGTCTATCGGTTAAGTGCTCTGGCGTGAGACTGGTAGGTCCTGGGTTCGAATCTCGCGAGGCGAGGTCGTGGATGCACGCTGCTGAGGAGTCCCACATTAGGACGAAACGGCCTTCCAGTGCTTCCAGGTTTTCCATGTTGGTCTAGCTTCAATTGAATCATTTTCTCAATTATATGAAATCTATTCATCTATTATTGATCTGTTTTTTCTTTGAAAAATCAAATTCAATACACCATTTCCAAATATTTTATTTCAGTAACCAGGACGAGTTTTCCTCATCAATTATAAACAATTTTTTAAAATCTTTATTCTCTATCTATTCAATCAAATAAGTTTAAGGTGTTTTCTTTTACATTGTCCAATATCTAGGCTAAATAATTATGCGAAATTAGAAATCAAAACTAGATTTGATGTTTAATGATTTAAGTCTATATCTAAATAATTTATGTAGTTGTGTGGTGTGGATTGCTTACGTTTATATAAGTAGTAGTATATGATGATGGTCAGTTAGAGAATGTATTTCACAAGAAGATCAATAACGAAAGAACGGGAATGAAACGCAATTGGTATGAAAATGTATGAACAATGAAATCAGAGAAGACGGACTGATATTTTTATAAGAAACAGTCAAGATTGAGACAATTGATTGATAGTTTGCTAATTAACTGTTTACTGTATGGTTGTTAGATTTTAGTGAGATAATCTGTAATTTTCATGTCTAATACATTCGATTGTCCCCACCCATGTTCTTGTTCACTACAGTTGTATGTACCACAGAATTTTAGACTTTATCCAACCATTCAAGTTTTTCTTTATTTAATTCACTACTATAAAGAAGAAATTAGGAACATAACTTTTAGATTCAGTTGGAAATTTATTCTCAATTATCAGAAGGGGTTTTGTGGAGATTTCAGTATTTTTATAGTTGACATCATGAGTCAATTGAAGCTAGACCACCATGGAAAACCTGGAAGCACTGAACGACTGTTTCATCCTATTGTAGGACTCCTCAGCGGTGCACATCCATGATCCCGCCTCACGAGATTCGAGCCCAAGACCTACCAGTCTCGTGCCAGAGAGCTTGACCACTCGAATCTCTCGAGGCGAGATCGTGGATGCGCGCCGCTGAGGAGTCCTACAATAGGATGAAACAGTCGTTCAGTGCTTCCAGGTTTTCCATGGTGGTCTAGCTTCAATTGACTCATGACCTCAACTATATAGATATATAGATCTCAACTATGAAAATATTCTCAATTACTTTTGTGGAGCAAGCTATATCGACAGAAATTTTAAGAATTTGTATTTTTGTGCTTGCGAGCATCTTCCATTGTGATTAAGTGAAGGTATAGTAAAAAAAATGTTAACAGTTCATTTTTAGTTCATTTAGTATTAACAGGCCATACACCCAATCTGTAATTAACGTATTGCTAATTTGAGTTTTGTTTTAATACCCTATCGAATGAAATTGAATTTATATTCGCCTAGTTGCAGATTACTAAACTTGTCTTTGAAATTATAATAACTGAAAACTTTCAACTTGGTTATGTGAATCAGGATTGTTTTAGAATATTCTATTTACCGATCTTTGTCTATCATACTAAAGTTTTTTGTATTTTACATTAGTCATCCTTCCCAGTTTCATGAAAAAGTTGCGCAGCGCTAATAACGCTATCATAAATCATAGGATACCCCATCATCTATTTTTTTTTAGATATCCAACAATAAACGTAAGACAGTCTTGTTCTGTCTTGGTCAATTCAGAACAGTCAGGTACTATCACTAGCTAATATTACATAAAATGCCTTGAAGATTAATCGGAAAACTTACATTTAATTAACTGAGTTCCGTTTTAGCATTCTGAATTAGCAATATTATTATTATTAAAACGTGTGGATTTTAACCATTACATATGTGCTTGAAAAGTGAACGATGTTAAAAAAAACTATAATTTATTAGTGTCAATGGTTTCTGGAAATTGTTAGATTTTATATTTTACATAGGAGACTGACCTCAGTTAGGCCAAGAAGGGTATAATAGCTGTTTCTTCTTGTGTAAATCTACTTAGCAGTGTGTATCTATGACTTTACTGGAAACCAAACTGAGGATCCTTAGGTCTCGCTGTTAGTTTTTTGTCTTTATATCATTGAGTTAACATTAAATGGCTTACATTTTTGTCTTCAGGCACTTGTGATATTGTGCAAACGTATTCCAATGCCATTGGTGGGCAACTGCATCACAGTCTATGTAGTTGAACTTGACTGTTCAGTGCTTCTCACCAAAACTCCGAGAAGGTTTGAGTTAAATGCTTGATGATGTTGTAGATTGACAATATTGATGGGTCTCATACCAGAATGAAACAATCATTTTTAATGATCACCTGTTTAT
Organism: Schistosoma mansoni; assembly: GCF_000237925.1. Classification (NCBI taxonomy): domain Eukaryota; kingdom Metazoa; phylum Platyhelminthes; class Trematoda; order Strigeidida; family Schistosomatidae; genus Schistosoma; species Schistosoma mansoni. Next base: position 59,165,754 of record NC_031502.1, read on the forward strand.
GGTCAGTTCGTGATGTGAACTGTGACATTACCAATTAGTTAAGTATTTCTTTAATTACTGATCGGACATGAGCTGAGTTCGTTTGAGAAATTATTAGCTTTGAAATATAGTTATTTAATAAGGCGTACTTTAGGGAAATTCTAGAAAACCGATTACATCGAATCATCATGGTGTTTCAGACAAAATTATCATGTCCTCTACCCGTTCATTAATTATCTATCCATCTCAAGTTTAGGGGTTCCGAGTAGGGCAATATAGTTTAAAAGGTCAATACATGAATCAATATTGAAAGAAAGTCTTCTAAGTTATACTTGAAATGTTCTTTAGTTAAATGATAACCACATATAAATGCCTTAATTTTCATTTACGTTTTCATATTCTAGTATTGACAGATTGTACACAGGTAGGTACAAAAAACTTTACGTGTCTTCTCTTCTAGTATCTAACCTTCCTTTAGTCATTAAGAACACTCAGCTGTCAAAAGGTAAATTTATGTAGTCAGTATAAATAATTTGTGATAAATGAAACTTGCTTCATTGAATATCTTTTTATAATTCAAAAGAGATCATATGAACTTCATCAATAAAGTAAAATGAAATAATTCGTTTCAAAGTTCACTTGAACTAATTAATATAAATTCAAATCCCATAGGGGAAATCAGTCCTCTTGAGATTGTAGATAAGCCTAGTTTGCAAATTTCCTTCTGATTATTTTAAACCACTTGACCATAAGTGAATATTGCATAGTTTATATGTATATAATTTTATGGCAACTATTATTCACAAGTATTACTCATCAAGCTGCATCACGAGGCAAGCGCTTACTTAGAATCATGAAGGCAAACGAAAATGAGGAAGGCCAAGAAACCCTGTTTCGAGAGTTGGAAGCAGACATGACAAGGATGAATATCAACTGGAAAGGACTGTCCAGGACATAGTTGGAGAGGAAATGCTGGTGAGTGGCCTATGCTTATTCACTAGGGATAACAGGAGTAAGTAAGTAATTAATCACACATTTGTCTATAAGCTTGCCTTATGAATAAAAGTGATATTTCATCGTGAGTTTACTCGTGATTATTTTTCCGCAACTTATTGATTACTGATTGCGTTGTGATGTGTGTTACTGACGTGGACATATATAAGTAGTATGTATCATCAATCGAAAGTGAAATGTCTGGGGGCAGAAGGCTAAGAAGATCAAAGAAAAGAGGATAAGAACAGAGAATGATTGCTGTGAAAATGAAGGACCAGTGAAGTGTGAGACAATTGATTGACATTTTGCAAATGAAGTATTTACTGTATGGTTCTCAGATTTTACTAAGATATTCCAACACATTTGATTATCCCTCCTTGTGTTCTTGTTCACTACAGCGTCACTTCATAAAGTAAAGTATAAATCTGTACACTATGTGACGCATAAACTTTAAAGACCACACTTAGACATTCAGAGACGATCTAGAGACTGAGAATATAAAATAATATGATTGGTTATATCACAACACCAAAAACAAGATTCCATTTTTCTATTTATGCATAAAGATATCATAATTAAGTTACAGTAAGATTTTAAAACGTTTTGTACGTAATACAAGTATCACACAGAAGTTAAAGGTAGTGTGTTGCTTCAGAAAATACAACATTGCATAACTTATATGAAGCTCAGAATAACATTAGTATATAACAATGTCCTCAAGGAGGATGAATCACACAATTTTATATTCTTAGATTTAAAAAAGGAACTTTTAAGAAACGGGGAAATAACGACGTAATTGAATATCGACAGATAAATTTGTGTACTAGGTAATCATATATATGTATTCAATCAGTCATGATCAATTTACAGGTAAGGAAAAAATGTATATTGGTCTAAGTCTCCAAACAATATTAACACGATATGGTGATGAGGAATATCAAACGAATTGAGACAATGACTTGTGGCCGAGTAGATGCCTTGTTAACGTTTGAACGCGATAAGACCACCAGTCCGAGAGCAGGGAATTATGGATTGGAACAGTGACACACAAAAACCGTACGAGTAGTCTAGAGTACTTATCGGTCCTGCTTTCTGCCTAGCCCAGTTAGTTAAGTCCAGAACACAAATCTCAGCCTTTGAGATATGAAACATTATATTTCAAACATACTGAGTTTATATACTCATCAAACAGACCATATCGTACCATAAAATAGAAAATAACATTTGTACAAGATTTAGCCAAATGTGGCTGTGAATAGGGATAACAGTAATTAGGAGACTGGGTGTAATTCGTGAATGGTAAATCGTATAACAATAGTTTATCGTTCAAAATAAAGCTCATGAGAAGGAGATCATGAATATGAGTAGTTCAGTTATTTAGCGATTATACGCTAAAAAATATACGCATAATATTGGTGTATAAATGGATCCCAAAGTTACCATTCATTATTTTTATAGAGACATAACAATCTTAGAATTAATAATAATGACAAAGATCGAACAGTGAGAATAAGCAATGAGAAGATAGAATAAAAGAATACTAAAACTCAATATTTAAAAGAAGATAAAGTTTTAATCGATCTGCATAATTTTGATCGATTCTATAGGATGTCTTATAACATTTTTTGGTCTACTGGTCTCAGTTACCGTAGAGAGAAAGGCCAAAGAACACTTTGTCGGGAATCGGAATCAGACATGACAAAGATGAATAGCAATTGGAAACAACTGAAAAGGATTGTCCAGGACAACAAAGCAGTCTGTATCTATCAAGATATATACTACTCAAAGTTTGACAATGAAATTCAGTTTGCTAAATAGGAATAAAACAAATGAATTGTTTTTCTAAAGTTTGATTAGACTAAATGAGATCTAATATTAAATCATCAATGAATAGAAATTATTATCAAATAGTTCACTTACAATTATTTATTCATTAGGATAATGAAATTAAGAATACTACTTACAAATAAGGAAAAACATTTATCATTCTATTGATTCATAACTCATACATGATCCAGATCATAAAAAAACAGGATATTCACTCATTTGCAACTATGAACTGATATATATGATGTATACAAGTGTATATCTACAATATACAACAAATATATGATCATTAACAATTAATCAATATATTTTTGATCCGATCTTGTTTTAAATCATTTTGTTGATTATGATTAATCAATAATAAATGATTATCATTTTTATAATAATCAATTTTTTCTTCATGCCATTGATATAATAAATCTAATATAGGACGTGTAAATATACAATTAACAGTAATATATATAGATTGTAAACTATATAATAATGTAAATACATGCCATAATGATATAGATGCTTTAATTATAGATAATAATGCAATAAACCATATCAGACTATGTGTTATTGTAAATTTTAATGTAATCCAATATCTTGCCCTTAAATTAGTTGTTTTCCATAATGTTATAATAAGATTATAATGATTATTATTATTATTATTATCGGTCCTTTGATGTTGTTGACCAATCATCAATAGTCTAGTTATCATTATAATACAACAGAATTGTAATAATAATAAAAGAAATAGGATTGGAAAGAATACATAGAAGTGACCATAATTTGGTATTAGATTACAGGATATAACGGCGAACTCTTCATGATCTTCGCTGATATAATTGTAGGTTTCAAATAGTAACATACTAATTACTATACATAATATAGGTAAAATGATAACCGTGATATGTCCTATTATATAACATAATTTTTTGATATTCTTCAAACATACATGACTAGAATTACATAATGGATAGTTACCATGGTAACAATTTATATTTTCGCGTCGACTCATTAATAAATATACAATCATAAATGAAGATTTTAAATTCATTATCATATTAGTTAATATACAATAATCAGCTAAATAACTTAAAATAGTATGAGTTAAGTTAGGTTTAGGCAATGAACATGTAATCAATGTCATTAAATATGATGCTGAATAAAAGAAACAATTAATCACTATGCATATACCATATAATTGTCTTATACGTTTAAAATATAAGATAAACATTAAATGAATTAATGTAGAACAAAATGCTAATGAAAAACAAATTTGTGTAATTCTATGCGTTTCTGTATCTATTCGACTATCATTATTTATAATCATAGAAGAGATAGAACTTTGATTACATAAATGATTCATTGGATTCTCAGAAATTTGCATTGGATGAATTGATTTACATAAAATATGATCATTTGTAGAATTTGTATATTGTGACATTTTAAATTTTGTTTCCCTGAAGAAGTTCTAAACAAGTTAGATGGACGAAACGTTGGAATTATTATTATTATTTAAAGTTTCACTGGCTGAAACTATTTCAAATATAATAATTTTTTACAATAGAATGACTTCTGTATACTCGCCACCCAAACTTTGGATAAACTTGAGATAAAATTTATTTTGATGATTTCCCTGAAGAAGTTCCAGAATAGTTAAGTGGATGAAATGTTGGAATTATTATTATTTAAATTTCACTGGCTGAAACTTGGCGCCCAATTGTTGTCAAGCTATTTTGTTCTAACCTTGACGAATATACTTTTGTGTAAAAAAAAATATAAAAATTTTATTTTTATCAATGATCAAATAATAGTGACTAGGTTTCTTTTTAGTTTAATCAGTAATAAACATGTCACATAGTTACAAATCGAGTTTTTCAATGAATTAATCAATGTATAAAAGAATTAACCAATCAAATTGTTGAAAGATGAAAAACAGTGATATTACTTTAATTTGATTGGTTAATTAAATTTTGTTAAGTATTTGAATTTTTTTCGAAAATATTATTGGTATTTTGAAAAAGATTTAAAATTTATTTATAATGAATTTTCATAGTTGATAGCGTGAGTCAATTGAAGCTAGACCACCAGGGGAAATCTGGAAGAACTGGACGGCCGTTTCGTTCTATTGTGGGACTCCTCAGCAGTGCGCATCCATAATCCCGTCTCGCGAGATTCAAGATTCGATTAAGTGCTCTGGCACGAGACTGGTAGGTCTTGGGCTCGAATCTTGTGAGGCGAGGTCGTGGATGCGCACTGCTGAGAAGTCTCACAATAGGACAAAATGGCTGTTCAGTGCTCCCAGGTTTTTCCATGGTGGTCTAGCTTGAATTGACTCACGCTTTCAACTATGAAAATACTAAATCTCCACAAAAAACCTCTTCTGATAATTATGATAAATTATTTTCGTAATTATGATTTATATTTTTTTCTTTCTTGAAAGTGTTAATCCTTCTTTTCTTTTCGTTTGTTTGTTTGTATGTATGTATGTTTGTTTAATATTGAATGATGAATATATGAAAGTAAAGTGTTAAGTTTTAGATTTCATTTATATGGTGAATATTTATCTTTGACATAAATGTTCATGAACGTGACATGAATGTGAATGGATAATAGATGATCCAGATTCAATGATTTGATTTAATTTTATTTAAGATTATGTATACCTATAACTTCTTCTATAATCGGATATAATATTTTCTGACATAAATCTAAAACCTGTTAGCTTTGATACTGTTTAGTGATCAGTAAAAAAAGTGTTCAGCTTATCTATATCTGGTATTTAACATTATTCTTATCAAAATGTATTCATCATGAAGCCAATTCTTTTTGGAATATGACTAACTTAATTTAGTTTTTATCTTGATAGATTTATGTGAAGGAGGACAGCTGACAGATGCATTTCCAGTAAGGACCGGAGTTAGATAAGGCTGTCTACTCTCTTTCTTCCTCTTTCTTTTGATGATTGACCGGATTATGAAGACCACGGCATATGAGAGGAAGCACGGAATACAATGGACATCTCAAAATAAATTAGACGATTTGAACTTTGCAGATCATCTAGCTCTCCTATCTCATACACACGAAGATGAAGACAACGAATGTAGCAGCAGCCTCTGCATCAATATGTCTCAACATACACAAAGAAAAAGCAAGATCCTCAAATGCAACATGGAGAACGTCAACCCAATCACACTAGATTGGGAAATTCTGGAAGTTGTGAATACCTTCATGTACCTGGGAAGCATCATTGATAAACAAGGAGGATCTGATGCAGATGTAAGATGGGAGGACTGGAAAAGCAAGGGCCGCATTCCTACGATTGAAGAATATATGAAACTCAAAACAACTGTCACAAAACTGCATCACGAGGCAAGCTCCGACTCGGAATCCTGAAGGGAAGCTGAAAAGAGGAGGGACAAAGAAAACATTACGCCGGGAAATAGAAGCAGATATGAAAAGGATGGATGACAACTGGAAAGCATTGCCCAGGACAGAGTTGTATAGATAATGCTGGTGGTTGGCCTATTCTCCTCTTCGAGGGGTAACAGGCGTAAATAAGTAAGTAATTTTGTACCCTTTACTCCTACCTAATTTTTCTTTCTTTCGTTAGCTCTTCTTCACTAATCATAAGTTTAAATGGATTATTTGCAACACGTTCGATAGCTTAAGATAACAACTTCTATTTCCGATTTCTCACATACTTCTTATTACGTGTTTTTTATGGTTATTATCTTAACAGGTTTATTTTCTCAGGTTTTAACTTAATTCCTACGCTTTCTATTTTAATCGAATAAATAATAATATTAACCGATTATATGTCTTGTCCTTAATTAACCTTTCAGAACACATTTAATCTGTCAGTTCATACTCTATCTAATAAGATATACGTACATGTATCTATGTAAGGATGAAAAAAGATTTTAGTCATTAGTATTTACAGGTAAATTTAATATTCATCCTCTTAAACTTCATAAAATATCAGAAAGGGAGTTTTGTGTAGATTGTAGTAATTTAATAGATGAATTCATGAGTCGATTAAAGTTAGAACATCATGGAAAACCCAGAAGCACTTGATGGCCACCTCGTCCTAGTAAGAGACTCCTCAACAGTGAGCATCCACAATCCCGCTCGCAAGGTTCGAACCAGGGACCTTTGGTCTCGCGCGCGAACGCCTAACCTCTAGACTATTGGGCGGCATCCAATGGTATTAATATCTAACTTCAACCAATGAACTCATGAATTCAACTATTAAATTCACAAAATATAGCGTATAAAAAACTATATTCTTCGTTATACAGTTTGATGGGTTCGAAAACCAGAAAATAGATATATAAGATATTACAAATGTAAATGGCCAGATAAAAACAGTACGCAGTTCTGTCCTGGCACATCTAATTCATAGTGGTCATAATGTAGATAAATCGAAATCGTTTCGAGTGATCTATCGTACACCTCCATCATTTGCCAACGGAGTTCGTTCCCGTCTCCTTCATATAGCAGAAGCCATAGGAATTCGTGCATTTCACCCCAATTTATGTATACAGAAGAAATTTGTAACCCCCCTATCCCTTCCATGGCCGGACATAACCTAACAAATGACACTATTATTATTTTAAATTTTGTTTTTAATAGTTGAAATCATGAGTCAATTGAAGCTAGACAACCATGGAAGACCTGGAAGCACTGGACAGCCGTTTCGTCCTATTATGGGACTCCTCAGCAGTGCGCATCCACGATCTCGCCTCGCGAGATGAAATCTATAAAAAAATGTCATGTCACACTATTTTAGAACTCTTCAATCTGATGTAACTGTATCCCACTGTTATTGTTTACTGCAAAATCCCATTTGACACCAATATATTAGAACAACACATGTAAGCGAACAATTGTTTTCAATTAGATTGTCAACAAGCTTTACTCTAATATACATGAATATTTATACGGAAAAAGTTAGGCCAATCAAGGCACTTTGAATCAATAATCACAATGAAATAAAAAACGTCACCAAGCATAATAGGTAAAGGTACAAGTTGATAGTGGGAAGGCAGGTATACTTATAGTAGTAAGAATATTAAATTATGATAACAAAAGTCTTATCAATAGTTAAGCAAAAAAATAGGAGGTCAAACGTTAGTAAATAGACTTACAATAGTGACTACAAAACATTATATTATCCAATAAACTGATGAACTATCTAGATTTTCATCAGGATCATTAGAAAACATTATTTTTGTATAGAGATTTTTTCAAACAAACCAAGAACCATAAGCAGAGATGTATAGTGGCTAGCAGTGGAATCCGGGACGCGCGTTTCGTCCTATTTGGGACTCGTCAGCTGGATGTACCTGCATCTCGGAGTTGATGTTCACTCTGGGACTCGAACCCAGTACCCTCGCTTCAATCTCTGCTTACCATGCTTGTGAATTAAGGCTATACCGAGGCAATATGCACAGTATGAGCATATGCTAATTAGAGACTGACCAGTTGCAGTCCTAACAAATCGATGAGAAGATTCAAACAAATAATACTAAATGAATTCAAGAACAACAAGGTTTGTAGAATAAAATGAATTCTATTTCACGCTTTCTTATCAACTGCATACAATGTAAATTTAAAATTAGAACAAATCAGATAACGGAGGAAGAAGGAATCGGGAAGAAGCGATGGAAGTAGATAGGAAACACTTTTAGGAATGCACCCAACTGCGTCACAAGATAAGCACTCACATGGAATCCTCAAGGTTAAAGGAAAAGAGGAAGACCAAAGAACACATTACGCCGAGAAATGGAAACAGACATGAGAAGAATGAACAAAAATTGGATAGAACTAGAAAGGAAGGCCCAGTACAGAGTGGGTTGGAGAATGCTGGTCGGCGGCCTATGCTCCATTGAGGATAACAAGTAAGTAATATAATTATTAAAAAATGTTTTAACTTTCATTTGTTTTTTTAAATAAATGTTCGGAACATAATTATAATAAAAATAATAACGAAAATAATGAGAGGAATAAGATACAAAGTGCATAACTAAACCTAATTAAGATTGACGTGTATTTATATGTTAGAAAGTAAAAAATTCACAGAAGAACAGATGTTATAGTTACTATAGTGATAATGAAGATAAAAGAAGTTATGTCAGGGTAATGAGAGCGAAAGGAAGAATCGAAGGAAGCAAAGAGAAGAGCCAGAAGCGAAAGTACTCTCAGGGGAGAAAGTGTGTTAGCCAACCCGATTTAATCAAGCGTTAATCGATATTTATAGCCGAACAAAAAGAAGCTAAAGACATGTGATGAATAAGATAAGAAATTTATCCACACACACATAAAAACAGCCAAGGTTTATAAGCGAAATAAGTGACAGGGTAAAAGTGTGGCTTGTGAAGAATGTATAGATTGATCAGTTCAGAGGCTAGAATAACCTACGTGGGTTTGACATAATACCAGCCCTTACAAACGTATATAAATATTTTGAGATTGTAAACATCTGATGAAAACAAACTTTTTACTCGAATAATTAATCAATATTGCTCAGCTGTTCACGCTTATTTACTTACTTTCGCCTGTTACTCCCAATGGAGCATAGGCTGCCAACCAGCATTCTCCAACCCACTCTGTCCTGGGCCTTCCCTTCTACTTCTATCCAATTTTTGTTCACTCTTCTCATATCTGTCCTCATTTCTCGGCCTAATGTGTTCTTTGGCCTTCAGGATTCCATGTGACGCACTTGGGTGATTCCCTCAATATGTGTCCTATCCATTTCCATCGCTCCTTCCTGAATTCTTCCTCCACTGGAATCTGGTTTACGCTTATTTAGAAAACTAAAAATGCGAAGAATCATACGGAATAAAATATTACTTGTCAAGTATTAAGTTCATATTATAGATTATACTTAATATTTTTAATGGTAAATGTTTTAAGGTCAAACTAATGTTTTCTCTGAAAATTTATCGCTTCAACTCACGCAAAGTGGTGATAAGTGGTAATAATAATACTAAGTTCCATTGAACGTAAGTAGGTCACTATCTAACAAAGTCATTGGGAATTAATTTCAGAAAAGTACATTCTACTACTTTTCTGAATATTCTGCATCTTTCCTAAAGTTACTGTTAAAAACAAACTGTTATTGATTAATGATAATGCAAAATTAATTGATATGCCTTGTACTTAAACGTTTTCTGCTGACTTTATGATCACTTCCAAGTTCTCTTGGAATCTCTCAAAATCGAAATCCGAATGGAAGATACGGAAGTATGAAGTACAAAAAGTGTGTTTAACTTCAAAATTTATATACTTAAAGGAAATAAGTGGTTTTACAATTTTATGAATGAGGCTGATATTCTGGAAGCCTTAGGAAAGATGCTATAATGGATAAGAAAATTGATAATTGTCCAATAAGAAAATAACAAACTGTCCATCATTATACTAGAACAGTTTGCTCAAGACCCTACTAAATTCTAATTAATTGAAGCATTTTCAATAGTTTTCTAGCTTTCGAAAACTTTCAAAAGAAATTAGACGGGTGACCTCTAGCGGTGCTCCCAAATGACCTAGTAAAGCCGAGATTGGGGGGGTCCGCTCTCCCTCTCAAAATGCTCTCACATGGCCACGCGTATATAGCCTATCACAGGGAAGTCCTACTCACTGCCTTCTCGCACCACGGGTGTTGTTTACGAAATCGAGAGGACGAAAAGCGAATGTCCAGCGCTTTAACCGGGTTGGTCGACACGAAATATTCACTTAGGGGAGTTGGAAAACCTTGATTCCAAAACAATAGTGCACATTGGTTTCAGGGTCGTGAGGGAGAAAATGGCGTATGAACCAATTATTGGTCACCGACTAACATGTGACTGCATCTCCTCACGATGCACCACTGCCTTGTGGATCAGACCGTTAGGTCACAGGCTCGGGGTGTGACCCCCTAAAATAAACCACCTGCTTCAGTTTGGGCACCTGAGCAGTATCACAGCCCTCACACAAATCAGATGAGATTTGTGCGGCGCACATATATCTGGTGCCTCCTTGTACCAATATTTATGTGTTTAAATAAATAAATAAATAACCTCCAGCACTAATTAAAAGAAGAAATGCAACTGATTCTGTTTTAAGTCCTGAACACAAAAAAAATTCACATAAACTATTATTTTAGTAGCTTACTTCATGAGCTGATTATAGTTAGATAATAGTCAAAAACCAGTAAGTACTGAATATCTGTCCTTCCAGAGTATAAAGTTTCTCAGCAGTATACATCTACTATTTCAACGTCAGGGTTCAAACCCAAGACCTTCACTCTCATACTTCCAAGTTTTTAATAGTAGTCTTTTTAAGATCAGTTCATAATTTAAACTGTAATGCACTTTTCGTAATTAATAATCAAGTTCAATGAAATACTAATTGGGATGAAATGTTCATTGATAATTACAATAGAATAATTTAATGATTGAAATGAAACATTCTCTTAAAGTTTTAGAGATATGTACGAATTTATGTTAATTATATGATATTATTCATTATAACAATTGACTAGTTATATGTTTGTTATATCCCAAAGAGCATTATTATGAGTGGTACCTTTTGAGAACTATTTATGGAATAATGCTATGTGGTTAAGCGCTCGCGCGAAACTGATAGGTGCTTGGTTCGATTCTCGCGAGGCGGGATCGTGGTTACGCACTGCTGAGTAGTCCCACAATAGGACGAAACGGCTGTCCAATGCTTCCAGGTTTTGCATGGTGGTCTAGCTTCAATTAATTCATGATCTCCGCTATTAAAATTACTGTAATACAACTCATATTCATTTTACTTTCATTGTAAGCTTTATTTTGATCCAGGACCCAGGACAGAGTGGGTTGGAGAAAGCTGGTCGGCGGCCTATGCTCCATTGGGAGTAACAGGCGTAAGTTAAGTAAGTTAAGTTACGAACTATTATTATTTGATTGACCGTTCTCGAATTATACCCAGTCTATTAATTACTGTTCCCCACATTCACAGCCGCATTTGGATGAATCTTGTACAAATGTTATTATCTAGTTTATGGTACGATGTGGTCTGTCTGTTTGGTATATAAACCCAGTATGTTTGAAAATAATGATTCATATTACAGAGGCTGTTGTTGGTGTTCTAGACTTAACTGGCTGGTCTATGCAGAAAGCAGGACGGATAAGTACTCTAGACTGCTCGTACGGGTTCCGTGTGTCGTTGGTCCGATCGATTATTTACTGCTCTCTAATTGGCGGCATCGTCATGTCATATATTAATCGAGGCACAAACCCACAAGTTATAACAATGTTGTATTTTGTGCATTACATATTATATTTAATGCATACAATGTTTATTGTCTAGTTTATTGTAATTTTTCATACTAATTTTCCTGAACTTTTGAGATACTATTGTAGATATGGTTGTAGATAGATATTTGAAATCTTATAAGCAACTAGTAAGTTATTTAATATCACTAACAAACTATCCATTTCATTTATAACTTTCTACTTGTACATCTAAGAGGAAGAGACGCAGATATGTATATTTATACATAGACACAAAGAAATGTACAACAGCTCGATAATACTGTACCTAGCATATATAACGTACGATGAACAGATAGTAAATCTGACTTAACCAAAAACTTATGCATATATATATATATATATACTTACGACCATTTTGTGGGTAACTTTTGTGCTAGCTCCGTATTTGTTTGGACCTTACCTCCGGAGACGCGAATCCATGGGATTAAGCGAGGTGTTCACTTTTAGGGTCGACCTTTTCTGACTCCACCCTTCCTTGTGGGAAAGCAGCATCGCCGTCATTCTGGTAGTCTGAAGGAAACATTTTACCGCCGTAACACCTCTGTACAGTCAACAGTAGAACTTCGCCTTCGGACATCGGGTTTGCTGCCTTTAGCCTTCCTGTTCTTCAACCAACCTGTATGGCATGGTAGGACCTTGAGGAACGATTGTTCTAGCCAGTATAACTCGATTGGTTCGTCACTATAGGCATGCCTGATTACCAAGTCAAGGTAATAGCTGAGTGCACTGAACATTTTAAACTGAATAAGATAATTATTACTTTAATTATGAGTCTTAAAATCCTGGTTTCGATCCTTGATAGGATCGTCGGTGCCAACTGTTGACATGTCTCAAACTAGATCTTTCCAGTTTGTATCACTCAGTATTACAGATTGAACTTTGTTTTGTATTTTTTTTATCCACCTCTATCTACATCAATAAAAGTATTCGATTCTTAGGCTGAAAAGTGTTTTTTTTCTTACCAACATTGATATCAAGAAATGTGAATGGTCAGTCTCTCTAGCATACGTACATTTTGTGAGGATTTTCTAGATATTGCCACGTGATCTGAAGTCATAACTGGCATTGGTTATTGGCTAACAGTGGGATCCATTCCTATTCGGGACTTGTCAGCTGGATGTATCTGTACTCCAGCATTGACGCTCACACCACGAATTCAAACAAGCTCAAACTAACCTCATCCCCAGTACATAAGTAAGTGATTATCGGGACTCAGTAGATGACACGATGAGTATGCAAAAAATGGTACCGGGTTGGAGTCTGAGTTATGACATCAACAGATACAATTACATTCGGATGACTACTTCTGTAAGCGATGAAACGTATTTTATGGATTCCACCTCTAGCTGATAACTAACTTCAGTTAAAACGATATTTTTTCCAACAAATATTTAGGGATACCATTCCATATTGAAAGGAAAGTAGTAGATTTTTTTCAGGTGCGTAGGTGAGAATTTTGACGACCCATTAACAAATTGTTTTCCTATTTTTAAATTGGTTAGAGATTATAACCACATGGAAAATAACAAACAGTTAGGTTATGTTTACTGATTAAACGTAGATTATGACGATAAGTGAGCGTATGAGAAGATACACAAATAGGAATGAAAGTAAGAATCTAATATTTGTCCTAGATATCCAGTATACATTATTTGTTGTATTATAAGATAGTTAAATGGAAAAAAAGATAAGCAATGTATTGATATGTTTCTCGATTGAACAAAATCACAGGTTAAACAAAGAAATGTATTGTTTTCATATTTGAAAGCGTGAGTCAATTGAAGCTAGACCACCACAGAAAACCTACAAGCACTGGACGGCCGTTTCTTCCTATTATGGTGTAGTGGCCTAAATCTGATTCCTTTTTGATCGTACGTACTGTCTATCCTTGTATGTAATAAATGACTTTATCCGCGTTGGTGAATAACGGAATTAAATAAGTCAAATACGAGAATGGATTTAGAACACATATATTTCCTACACTCATTGATCTGGCCAGGGAATCAGAGCGATGAAGTAAACAGATGAGAGCGGAACATAAATGACATGCAGTGGAGATGGCTGGGAAGCCAACTCGCTATGAGCAAGCATTACTCAATATTTATAATCAGGCAAAAATGAATGACAGACATATGATGAATAGGATACGAAGGGTACATACATATACGCTCATATAAAAAGTAGTCAAGGTTAATAAGCGAATAATTAACAAGATCAAAATATGATTCATAATGGATAGGCGAATTAGCTTGGCCAAAAGCTAGAATAGAGCATATGGGCTTAACATAACAACCGATACTACAATGGGACTCCTCAGCAGTGAGCATCCACGATCCCGCACTCGCGAGATTCAACCAAATGATTTCGCCGTCTTAGTTCAAGTGAAATATATTCGATAAGAAACTAAGAAAGCGATTTACAGGTGACTTCATTTTTTTACTTTGAAGAAAACTGGCCGCCCAAATAACTCAGCGATAGTGATGTTCACTACAACATTATGTGACTTGGTCACAAAACCCATAAGCAGTGCTTGTTCTCCGAAAATTTCAGATATGCTCCTCTGACTGAAGAAGACCAAAGAGCATGAAAAAGGCATTTGATAACTATTACTTCTCCACTAGTTAACGATCACCTGAATGGTTCATTGGAGAAAACATCATGTTACGGTTTCGCTTTGTTAACACAGAGGTGATAGATACAAATTTCATGGTTTGAAATTTCCATTGATATACTACAGGAATTTTCTGACTAAACGTTTTGAATGGTAGCTCAGAATAATAGGTAGTGAATTCACTCGATCGGAATAGTTGAAACAAGCAAACATTAACTGGTAACGATTCAGTATTTAATTTATGTTAGTCTACTCTCACTATTTGGTCATAGCTGTCCTCATATCATTGGTAATGTATCGTGGGACAGCGGGATAAGTAATACTTAGGTTGGAAGTAGGCGAATATAACAAATCAATTGATGAGACTATGAGTTTCCTGTAACTGAGGTCGCTAAAACATGTATTGCATAATCCCAAACACTATTTATCTCGATATTGGTTAGGATAATAGTAGGCTGGAAAAGACCTAGCAGTATCTAAATCAAGATGCTGAACAGATCTATGGAATCACTGAATAGCAGACTATGACATGTTGATAAATGTATGCTATATGGTAGGGGTTTATGAGGTAATGATGATCAATGGACATATTGTGTGATATGACTTAGAGTTTGTAACCGTCAATGAGATATATTCACACTTCATCTCCCTCCATATATCATGTTTTGGTAGTCATTCATACATAACCTTTAATTTTTATTCAGTTTTAGTATCATGAAAATTACTATAATTTTGATTCCTTCACAATTCCCCTGGTCAATTTCAAGTACTTGTTGTAATGTACTTAACCCAATGCATACATGTGTTAGTTCTATGTTGTTTATGATCGACGGAGTCATTTCAAATTCTTATAGCTGTACCAATATCCCCTCCCGATATTATTTCTATCTAATTTATGTAATGATCCCCACACAAACCTAATTAGTGTTCATAAAAATTGATTAATCTCAGAGAGAGTAAAACGATTAAATGAATTAGAATGTATATTTTATTATTATTCTGTATGAATCAACATCGCTGATGGAAGATTATTTATAAAATCCGAGCATTTATGAATCACTTTTCTCCTTTGTATAAATTAACAAAATTGATTTTCAATACGGACTGATGGTAACTAAGTAAACTTTGTAAAACCAAGAAACTGTTTTATTTATTTATTTAAACACATAAATATTGGTACAAGGAGGCACCAGATATATATATATATATATATATATATATATATATGCGTCACACAAATCAAATGAGATTTGTGTGAGGGCTGTGATACTGCCCAAACTGAAACAGGTGATTTTCTTAGAGGGCCACACCCGGAACCTTTGACCTAAAGGTCTGATCCACAACACAGTGGAGCATCGTGAGGAGATGCAGTCCCATGGTAGTCGGTGACCAATAATTGGTCCAAACGCTATATGTTCCTGACGATCCTGGAGCTAATGTGCACCATTGTTTTGGAATCAGGGTTTTCCAACTCCCCTAAGTGAATATTTCGTGTCGACCAACCCGGTTAAAGCGCTGGACATTCGCTTTTCGTCCTCTCAATTTCGTAAACAACACCCTACCATGCCACGAGAAGGCAGTGAGTAGGATTTCCCTGTCAGAGGCTATATACGCGTGGTCATGTGAGAGCATTTGGAGAGGGAGATTTGGACTCTCCCCCCTCTCAGCCGTACCATGGCATTTGGGGGCAGGAACCTGTTTAATCAGTAAGGTAAACACTTAACATAAAGAACCTATGAGTTTCAATGTCACTAACGAAATTTAGAAGTTATACGTATAACAGAATAGATAATTTTTCAATCAACCAACACCAACCCACCCACCAAAAAAAACAATAAAAATATGAAAAATACACATAAACCAGAAAAGAAACACACACACGTACACAAACATAAATCGAAGAATAATCATGAAAGCATTGAAAAGAAATAAGTAAATTTTTTATTTAATTCAATAATGTAATGAATGACATTATTGAAATGTATAAGGCAAATAATATCGATATTAATATAAATATACACTGAACAGTAAAGGTGTGTGGAGATAACAAAAAAAAGACGAGCAGTTTAAATCGATGGGGAACGCGAAGAATTTGGGACCAGAAAAGAGTTTCAACAGAGTAGTTGTATAGCGTGACTGTTGCACAAAATAAAGTTCCATATATGTATATATTAGTTATTACTGGAAAGACACAAAATTGGATTTTTTTTGTTTTTATTTCAATTTAGCCTCTTTTTTTTCTCCCCCGAAAAGCATATGTTTACTTTAATCTTTCCATTTGAGCAGACAATTCTTCAGTCCTCTGTTTGCATTCAGTGAAATAAGTTCGTTGAGCTGCGACTAATTCTTTTAATGCCATCATGTTAGAGTCCTGGGAAAACAAAAAACATATCAATGCGATAAATAAACATCATCAAATTTATTGATATTGGGTATAGAATGAAATTATTTGTAATCCGGATATTCACCTGAAAGGCCATCAAACATGGATCGGAACAACATTCACATCTTAGCAGGTTGTTAGTATTCTTAGAATACAGGTTAATGTTATGTCAGTCACACTGGATAGTTGCGACGCTAAAATCTTTAGTGGTTTTTGACGGCAACCCTAAAAACTAAAGCGAAATATTAGTCAAATGTACAATATTTCAGATTTTGGTCATCAGGTTAATATTTTTTATATCTTTTAACAACTAGAACTATGAATATGGACACACAGGGACACTTAAGGAAGTGATAAACCCGTTTTTGTTTTTGTTTTTCTTTGGCTTCTAACGGTTCTTTAGTGATTGGATTATGTGATCAATCATAACGCTGATTCTAATTACGAAGTTACTGGTATAGCGATACTAACTACGCAAATAGAAAAGTTTATACAAAAGTTAATGCACTCTGTAAACGCAACACAAGCACACTTCAGTCAAAATTGTATTAAGCTCCCAATCATTCTTGACTCAGCCTCAAACTAATGTGAAGATAAAAGAAAGCACAATGTTTCATCCCCGCTCCAACTAAACATGATCCAGAGAAAAAAACAAGTGAATTTATACATTTTTTAGTCTGTTACTTACTTACTTACGCCTGTTACTCTCAATGGAGCAAAGGCCGCCAAACAGCATTCTCAAACCCACTCTAATCTGGGCCTTCCTTTCTAGTCCTATCCAACTTTCGTTCATTCTTCTCATATTTGTCTCCATTTCTCGGCGTAATGTGTTCTTTGGTCTTCCTCTTTTCTTTTGGCCTTCAGGATTCCATGTGAGGGCTTGTCTTGTGACGCAGTTGGGTGATTTCCTCAATGTGTGTCCTATACACTTCCAGCGCTTCTTCCTGATTTCTCCCTCTGCTGAAATCTGGTTTGTTCTCTCCCACAGTAGAATGTTGCTGATAGTGTCTGGCCAACGGATCCAAAGTATCTTGCGTAGACAACTGTTAATAAACACCTGTATCTTCTGGATGATGGCCTTCATAGTTCTTCAGGTCTCCACCCCATACACTAGAACTGTCTCGACATTTGTATTGAAAATTCTAACCTTGGTGTTGGTTGACAGACAGTTGTTTTGAGTTCCAGATGTTTTTCAGTTGTAGATATGCTGCTCTTGCTTTGCCGATCCGCGTCTTCACATCAATGATGCTGCCTAGATATGTAAAGGTTTTCACATCCTCCAAAGCTTCTCCGTCAAGTGTAATTCGATTGATGCATGCTGGATTGTATAGGAGAGTCTTGCTTTTCCCTTTGTTTATATTGAGACCTACTGCTGCTGAGGCTGCTGCTACACTGGTCGTCTTCTCTTGCATTTGTTGTTGCGTGTGTGATGGAATAGCCAGATTATCTGCGAAGTCTAAATCGTCCGGCTGCATCCTAGCTGTCCACTGTATCCCGTGCTTCCGTTCAGATGTTGACGTCTTCATAATCCAGTCGATCACAAGGAGAAAGAGGAACGGTGAGAGTAAGCAACCTTGCCTAACACCGGTCTTTACTTCAAACGAGTCGGTGAGTTGTCCTTCATGGACAATTTGGCAGTTTAATCCATCATAGGAGTTCCGTATGATATTGACTATCTTCTCGGGCACGCCATAGTGTCGAAGAAGCCTTCATAGTGCTGTCCTGTCCAAGCCATCAAATGCTTTCTCGTAGTCAAAGAAGTCGATGTAGAGTGATGAATTCCATTCAATTGGTTGTTCCATAATGATCCGTAGAGTTGCGATTTGGTTTGTGCACGATCCATCCTTACGAAATACAGCTTCTTGATCTCCAAGTTGGGCGTCCACGGAATCCTTCATCGTGTTTAACAATACTCTGTTGAAGACATTTCCTGGTATTAAGAGGAGAGTGATGCCCCTGTAGTTATCACACTTGCTGAGATCGCCTTTCTTTAGTATCTTGATCAGAAGTCCTTCTTTCTAGTCTGTTTTTTAGTATGTTAGTAGAAATTAATCATTTCAGATGTAAGTTTTACGATCCATCATTCAGCAGTGCCTCAAAAAGTCAAAATGGTGATTATTAAAAAATATATTTATTTCAGCTCATTTGGATGAAATTTTCTGGAAATAATTGATTTCCTAATATATGTCATTTTGTTCACACTCTAACGTCCATATACTAGGGAAATTAATATTTCCCAGAGTGAATTAAGTGATCTAGTTTATAATAACATCCAGAAAACGACAATTTTAGATTCCTACATAAAATTAATTGTTATGATTAGAAGTAAATGCTTGACCGCTTGATTAATGAATTATATTAATCAACTAATAGATTATTATTGAGTAAAATGAGTTCATGACTTTAATCTCCTGAGTATTTATTTTCATTGCAACATAACATAATTTTTCATGTTACGGATCAGTTCAGTCAGTCAGTCACAACACAGAACTTTTTATGTACGTACAATCAGTTCAAGTTGCCATTCCATATTAGCACAGAGATGCAGTTATCGATTCAAATCCCACAATAGTAGAAGTAGTAAGAGCAGTAAGCAGTAATCGGAAAGATTAGGATTTGAAGATGTTATTGAAGGAGTATAAACCAGTGAAATCAATTTGGAAGCATGTAGGTGTCACGAGACTTACATATTTTGTGGAAATTCGCACACAATATATGTGATTACACTCTGAATTTAAATGAACGGATATTGAATTTATCGGTTACTGAATGTACTATTCTTATTTATTTTGTTCAAATCAGCTCTGTGATAAACATTTAGAGACAACTTTATTGATTTGCTAATTACAGGTAAGATCTAGAATGCTTCTAGATGTCATACTCATGACAACATACAATAGGTCAAACACGTTTTTGGTCAAATCAACCACATTGTCGGAAAAGATTACTTAGAATTTCATTTAAACATGAGTAACATGTACGTATGTAATGAGTGTAATTCAATGTTGTACACAAGGTGTTAAGGTTCATTAGTAATCCATAAACGTGTACAGGAAACTATGCCCCCAAATGCCCTGATACAGCCGAGAGTGGAGAGAGTCCACTCTCCCTCTCGAAATGCTCTCACATGACCACGCGTATATAGCCTCTGACAGGGAAATCCTACTCACTGTCTTCTCGTGGCATGGTAGGGTGTTGTTTACGAAATTGAGAGGACGAAAAGCGAATGTCCAGCGCTTTAACCGGGTTGGTCGACACGAAATATTCACTTAGGGGAGTTGGAAAACCCTGATTCCAAAACAATGGTGCACATTAGCTCCAGGATCGTCAGGAACATATAGCGTTTGGACCAATTATTGGTCACCGACTACCATGGGACTGCATCTCCTCACGATGCTCCACTGTGTTGTGGATCAGACCTTTAGGTCAAAGGTTCCGGGTGTGGCCCTCTAAGAAAATCACCTGTTTCAGTTTGGGCAGTATCACAGCCCTCACACAAATCTCATTTGATTTGTGTGGCGCATATGTATCTGGTGCCTCCTTGTACCAATATTTATGTGTTTAAATAAATAAATAAAACAGGAAACTATATGGGCTATTAAAGTATTAGTCAGTTACAATACAACTTTGTTTACATTATTCATTAAAAAAATGTTTAATAGTAAGAAAAACAGTGACTATTTTCATTGGTATATTAACTGACTTACATTTACCGACTTGACCTGTTGTAGTCTAGATCTAGTTTTATCTAGTTGTTTATAGAGAACGGTTTTAGCATCTTCCATTTTCTTCAAAGTCTGTTTAAGAAAAAGAATGGCGTACATGAATACACATAATGGAAGACCTGGAGGACAGTTTTGATCATAATACAACATCAATTAATCATTGTCCTTTTAAATACATTCAAATACTATGTACATGTTTTTAAGTGAAATATAACGACCACTGATTATTTCTCTGAATGTTATTTTTATTAATTCTTGTGAACAAGAACAGAGGTAGAGCCACTCATCAAAACATTAGTGAAATCAGTAACCCTAATCTTACTGGCAATCATCAATCTAATTCTTTCTAAATAGGATAAAGATACTACAAACGTAAAGAGGTTTTATTCACGCTTCATTTTTTTTAAAAGAATAATAAAAGCTACTTAGGTCGGTTATCCAGAGTTAAAACAACAGAAGGAGATTTCTGTATTACAGATGCTGACAAACAATGTTATATCAACAATTCTATTTTTGAGACCATTGACTTGTTGAATAAATCATAAATGTTTGAAATTATGTATAAATAGGAAAGCTTCCTTACTGCCCCCCCTTAAATTGGGACGTATTATAACATTTCTCTGACGTAGTGAAGTTAAGTTTTTTTTATATCTAGTAAGAGAAACGCCATTGTTGTCGATGATCTGAAGTTCAGAAATATACCTTGAACATTACAATAATAGGTATAAACATCAAGTTCACCGAAAATATCATTCATGTGCAAGTGACTAAACCATTTTTAGTGCTGAAGAGAGGATTGAGCATTCTAGTCTTAAAAAAAATTTGAACGAGAACACTATATCTTGGCTTGAGAGACAAATGAGATCAGTTTTATGCAAATATCAAATCAACCTAGTATGATGCTGAAGACAAAATTATGATGTTTACTTTGTGCTACTCATGTTTAATAAGTAGTGTAAGTAGTGTATTTCAGTATTCATCACTAAAGTTAAATAGATAGACAAAATTTCAGCTATCACAAAAATTCAAATCCATAGCCTCAGATATAGACACAATCTGAAAATTTACCAAGTCATTATTTTAAAGTTATTCAACATGAATAAATCCAACTTCAAACAAACAATGGAAAATACCATCTAGACCATTTATCATATTGGTCGCCAACACAAATCTTTAGATAGATTTAAAAAAACAATATACAACGGCAACTCTACAAAGTATGACAGAAGTGATTATTCACTTTTCTTCCTTTAGGAATGCTCACACATTTTGTCCCGATAATAAAAACCTCATGTGAATATAAAACAGACTTGTTACCAGGTAGGGAAATCGAATTTATACCTCACGACATGAAAAATTGTACTTATTTATTGATTAATTCTTTAAAAAAATAAAAAGCGATTACATGTGATATTTATACATAATTGGTCTATTTTACTATCAGAACAAACAGAAGTTAGTGTGATTTTATGTAAAATCACGAAATTCAAATCATGTGAAATCTGTCTAATGGTGGATGATTTTTGTTAAGTAAATAGAAACGTTTGAATACATTTAAAATTCCATTTACAAACTGGTGGCCACATTGCAACTTGATCGATAGCATTCGATCAGTACTAAAAAGGATTTGACACGCATGACATTGATCACCACCCAGTGATCAATCAATTGTGATTCCATTTACAGCATCAACCACATGAAATTTAAACAAATCTCTTGATGAGTTACTTAGACGACGCAGGTAGAGTTATAATACTATGTGTTAGAATTTACCACATACTAAGACTTTGGAGCTATGGCTTATTCGTTGAGGGCTATCAATTCCAAATATTAACACATAGTTCGAACCAGGTCCAAAATATCTTTGATTTAGAACAACATATATAAGCGAACAATATTCTTTTCGATTAGATCCTCATCAGGCTTTATTCTAATAAACAGTAATATTTATATGTATATACGAAATTATTAAACCAATCAAGGCAGTTTATGTGTCAATGATAACAGTGGAATAGATAACATAACTAAAAATAATAATAAGTGAAAAGTACAAATTGGTAGTGTAATGACAGGTGTACTAGTTGTGATAAGTAATAATAAAGTCTTGAATCAATGTTACATAATGGGAAATAGGTCAATGATTAGAAAAAATATAAACACTGAAATAACATTCATAAAATGTATAAGATTACGTAATAAGAAGTGTTCAGATAATTGGACCGTGAAGCGAATATTTGAAAAAATAAATAAATAATTGGTGGGGGGGTGAAGAAAAATAAACGAAGAAAGAGTATGGAAAATAAAATTATTTATTAAGGCCAAGGGAGAAATAAGAGTGTTACAAATTTCTTATGAACACAAAGGCCTGGATTGTTGGATCGAATTCCTATAGCTTCTGCTATGTGTAAGAGACGAGATCGAACCTCATAAGGAAAACTAGTAGGAATACAATAAATAACTTTAAATGGCTTATTTCTATCAACTATATGACCGCCATCGATCAGTGTGATAGAACCGAGCTCCGTATTGTCTTGACAGTACCTTTTGCTAACCACGAAGGGAGGTGTTCACTAACTCTTTGGTTCAGTTGTCTGGTAGTGCGCCCAACATAGCTTTCTCCACAGGAGCAGCTGAATTCATAGATACACATAGAATTGGCATAACCAGGTAACTTATCGTTTAGTTGAGGAATCACCATAGATCAGGTCGAGTACGATAGACAGAAGTCGGCTGCATTAAACGTTCTATTCACTGCTCTAGTCAGTCTATCACGTAGTACATCACCAGATAGATTGACGTTGAATCGCAGTTTTAGGAAGAGAGGTTTCTTAGTAGCTGTTGATATCTCTATTTTCTTATTTGTTACACGCAAGTATTTCTTCAGGAAACCTTGTGGATAACCCCTTTGATTTATAAAGTAGACTAGTATCTCTATCTGTAATTCCAAAAGTGTGGATCACAGGACACAGATGTATAGTTAATAAATGAGCTATATCAGTAAAGACTATTATGCAGCCTAAATCGAACGAAAGAAATAACACTAACGGTATTTCTACACATTCCGAAGCAAAGTGGTATTAAGTAAAATAAAAATTGATAAATTTCGCCAATGACTTGCC
Organism: Schistosoma mansoni; assembly: GCF_000237925.1. Lineage (NCBI taxonomy): Eukaryota > Metazoa > Platyhelminthes > Trematoda > Strigeidida > Schistosomatidae > Schistosoma > Schistosoma mansoni. Next base: position 59,189,684 of record NC_031502.1, read on the forward strand.
AGAGGTCATAGAAAAGTAGTTACAAACTAGATACAAATTCTTCCACTTGTCAACAGTCAACCAAATTCAGTCTCCACTTTCATTTAACATGACATAGATGTAGTACATAAAAGTTTATTTAATCTTCAATTTAACCAACACCGCCGTAAACACACAAACAAACCATGCCGATACTGATCGTTGATTGTTTGTGCACCATAGATTATACAAAATCAATAAGAAATTACCGAGTGCGCATTGATATTTTTAGTATTATTTTATGTTACTGGAATATTTTTTTTTATTTTTGGAAAATGCGACGACTAACCGACTAATTCATTTTATCTATATAACGAATTATAAAAAACTAAGCTATTGTTGATCATATGACTGGTGAAATCTATGCGATAGAACAAGCGAGTGCATTAAAGCCATGTATATATGAGCAACACATATGTGATCTAGATGATAGATCAGTTATACGGGGGGGGTGGTATCAACATATCCTCTAGCCGACAATCAACTAATGTTTCATTTAACAAACAACAAACATCAAACAAAACTGTGTTTTCATATGGAATTTCAAAATTTATTAACCATCTCTTATAAATTATTTATAGTAGGTTAACTCAGCCTTTCATTATAAAACCATGACTGCTAATTTTAGAAAGCCAATAGTTCTTTTAATATCAAGAAAAAAAAACAAATCTAGAATAAGGCTTACCTCAGGATCTGGATATTCGTTATGCTTCACTTTACTTCTAAATTTATCATAGTCCAAACGATACGACTCCAAATGACCAAGTTCTTTCTGCAAAAACATAAACATATAAAGAGTTATTTTAACAAAATGGTTATAGATAAAAATCTATTAGAGTACAACTGGAAACCAAACATGCACATTATACAGTAGATAATAATCTATGATACAAACGATCTACAAGATAGAGTTATTACTTACACAATTTGTTTAACTAGACAACTAAAATTAAATTGAACATCTCTGTAACTGAGGAGTCCCATAATAGGACGAAACGGCCGTCCAGTGCTTCCAGGTTTTCCATGGTCGTCTAGCTTCAACTGACTCGTGATTTCAACTATGAAAAATCTCTGTAACTGTCTACGAACACATGTTTTATGATAGCTCGAATATTAACATCTTTCATAAGGTTAATTAGACATGATATTGTTAAGAATGTAAATTAAAGGGGTCTGATACCAGTTTCAGTTCAAAATATACTTAGATATATATATTGTGAAAATGTGTCTTTTTCGATATAATCGATTAAGAATGGTACTTTTTCACAAGAACACAAAAATCTTGAAATAATTAAAAACTTGATTGATTAAAGGAAAATCTAAATTCTACTTAGCAACATCTTCAATAACTGTAAGAAGAAGAATGAAATTCTGATAAAACTAGTTAACAAGAATGATCATTATTTCGTTGTTAGTAAAGTTTGAATTATCCCATTGTTGATAAAGAGGACTAAATTTTAATCAGTCTTTGTTAGCATATGTGTATCTTGTCCGGGTTGCCTCGATTTAGCTATACTGTCACAAGTTTTATAAAATGGATGGATTATGGTTAAGAATGGAATCCAGGATTTGTGTTCGGTTTATTTTAGGACTCATTATACCGATGTATTTATATTCCAGTATTGATTTTAACACTAAAGCTCAAACCCATTAACCTTCTTCTTCAATTAATAATCGGTTATCTACTAACCTACTGAGTCCGTATAGCTACTAGCTTGTGCGATGAATATAATTTTTATATTATTATTGTTAAGGATTTAGTTATTTGTAATCATTACCACATCACTTCTATGGTTTAATGATTAAAGTACTCAACTTTCAATCAGTGGACTGTATGATCAAACCCCAACTCATTTGCTTCAATTAGGTTGACCGGATAGTAGTATCATAAGCACTACAAAAGTTTAGCTCAAAGTTGGTTACGTGAATCCATAATTGGCATATATTCAGGGTGAAAAGCCTGCTTTTTTTAGTAATTGACCTACAAAATCATCACTATACAGTTTAACGATTTGCAGATAACAGTTACATTTTCCATGAAAGAAAGATTTTAATGATAAGTTGTTCAATCATCCAATATTTGTTTATTTAAGAGCTTACATCAATATTTTTCATATTAGTGATTAATCATCATTACTTGGTTACATATTCAGTCAATATGGATAATTGATTACAAGTTCATGTAGACAATAATTTTGCCCCCAAATGCCCTGGTACGACCGAGAGTGGGAAGAGTCCGCTCTCCCTCTAGAAATGCTCTCACATGGCCACGCGAATATATAGCCTCTGACAGGGAAGTCCTACTCACTGCCTTCTCGTGGCATTACCGTTGTTTACGAAATTGAGAGGACGAAAAGCGAATGTCCAGCGCTTTAACCGGGTTGGTGAACACGGTGAGTCCACATAGGGGAGTTGGAAAACCCTGATTCCAAAACAATGGTGCACATGGGCTCCAGTATCCTGAGGGAACGAATGGCTTATGAACCTGTTGTTGGTCACCGGCTACCATGGGACTGCATCTCCTCACGATGCTCCACTGTGTTGTGGATCAGACCTTTAGGTCAAAGGCTCCAGGTGTGGCCCCTTAAGAAAACCACTTGCTTCAGTTTGGGCACCTGAGCAGTATCACAGCCCTCACACAAATCGAATGAGATTTGTGTGGCGCATATGTATCTGGTACCCCTTTGTACCAATATTTATGTGTTTAAATAAATAATAAATAAGACATTAATTTTCCTTTGAAAAATAGTTTACTGGAGAGTCATAAGGGTAAACATTTTTGGATAAGCGTTATGCTGGATTCAATATGAAGGATACAACACTTTGATTTTATTGACTTCTACAAATACACATTAGACTCATGCAAATATTTTGCATAACTAAAGATCATTCATTAATATAATGTGACACGGGTTGGAGAATGCTGGTCGGCGGCCTATGCTCCATGGGAGTAAACAGGCGTAAGTAAGTAAAGTAAAGTAACATGCAATATACAAGAATATAAACCCAACGACGAAAAAAGTGTTAATCATCTACTGAAATGAAAGCACAACATCACTAAAGTATAGTATGGTATACAATAAATAACGTTATAAATGAGAATTATATTAGTTTAGATAGTAAGGCGTTGCACAGCCAGATAGTCTAAGGCTCGATATTCTACTTTTAAACTCAAACATTATGTAGAGAGAAGCTTCTCACAGAAATGTCATTAAAACTTACTGCGATTTTATCTTATTGTAGCATATATTAAAATAAATCCTTTCATGAGTTCGTCATAGAAATCACTTTCGACTTTTGCAACATCTTCAAAATATCAACTTCGTTGATACTAAGTAATCGTCCAACATCAAGATGGGTTCCCTAATGTCCTAGTAGTGAGTCGTTTTTTCGTAAATTCACCCAACTTGGAATTCGGTTCGGTGACTCATCGAAATCTTGGATGAGTACAGAACCATTAAATCATTGAAAAACTCTTTTCAGTGAATCCCCACATTTATATGGCGATAACAACTGATAATAAAATCGAATAAATTATAGATAATTTAAGAGGCGTAAGTGATGCAGATCTTTGTAATAGGGCTTGAAACTAGTTGATAAATAGCACCAACTCTAAAGTACATAGTTATTAGTTGGATAGCCATTGATTTACACAACTTTCAAGTACAAGAATGAGGCTCGCAGCTAAGTTCTGTTTTCTTAAGTTCAGATAGCACAGATGAATCACTACTCCTAACACAAGAAGTGCAATTCAAAGTAGAACACATAAAAATAGATAAGACCAATCTCTCTTCAACAGTTTTCGTCTAAAATCATGCACTGTTGTGCCCAAAACTAGCTTTGACTGATAAAAGTCAAATGTTGAATATTTATTAATCTTGACTATGTTGAACAATGTAATCTTCGTCAGAACAACTATGATTTGATATAGTTTACTTAATCTCACTTAAGTAACAAAAATGATCATACGACTTGTATATTAGGCTGAACAAACTAAGAAATTCTGACTTCTTTTAGGTTGGTTAGTTTTCTTTCAAAAACTAGTCAATAAGTTACAAAACAGAATATGTTAAGAAAAACATATAGAACACACTCCAATCAATAGACCACATGCTTCAGGAGGCTAAAAACGTAAGTCACTGTTTAAGGTCAATCAATAAGGATGACTATTGTGCACAATCAGAAAATAAAATGAATCTATTCACAATTACTTTTTCAACTGCATGAAATCCAATTAGTGACAAGATAGAAAATCGATTATTTGGAAACCAGTTAGTGTATTTCATTGTTAAACATAACTATTTTATGAGAAGAAAACTTATGATCATATGTGTATTGATTGGATATAGCAACTCAAGAAAGGAACTTATCATAAGAGGGTTAATTCTAAACTTTTTCCAGAACACATATATAGGGTAAGTAGACATGTAGTAGTTCACTAGTGAATTCTATTTAAAACTTTGTATTTCATAAAATACTGATATAAACCAACAAAACAAGCTGAACATAAACTTACTTGTATTTCAGGCCATTCAATTGCCAAAAAGTGATGTAGTACACATAATGTTTTCTTTTCTAGTATTGCATTCCTTCGACTTTCAGCTGAAGCTATCTCACGACTGTATTCACCGCATTGTGATAATGCCGCGCCTAAAATTTTAAAAAAAACGATCAAATTAAAACTTTCTGAATAGGCTAATTACTTAGTAGGTAGGATTCTCCGTATTATTGAGTCAGTGGTATGATTTGATGATCAGGTAGGTGAATACATTCATCAAATAGAAATTGTAAATTATATTTATAAGCCAAACATTTATTTCATGGCATACGTATAGTATAATAAGCATTTATTTTCACCAAGCTGTGGCCTAATTATTAAATCAATCAACTTTTAACCTCTCTTATCTACTTCAGCTTGCACGGATGAACAATATCACCAGTACAAATATAAACTGTACAAGAACTTGTAATTTACGTATGAGCTGTATCATAATATCGTTAAGGTTACTTGTTCTAAGAGTGAGTTGACTAAGAATGATAAATGGTTATTTGCATTAATAGTAGGATTAAACTTTGGATGCATACAGAGATTTAGAATCACTCGTTTTCACTGACAAGTAATAAGCTCTCTAAAGACTAGACTGAAATGATGTATAGCCTTAAACTCAATAGTTTACCATTTCATGTTGTTACACTTTACATTAGTACAGTTAGTATGAGAAAACCTCGGAAAAATAAGGAAAAACGATACCGGTATTTAAAAATAGTAGAAAACATCCAAATGAAACAAACCAAGTAAGCAAAGGATACGGAATCATAACATAGACACAGAACTACATAATCCTCTATAGCTGTTTGGATGCTTACTAATCTGTATGTAACTTAAAATAATAAACCCCGTTGAGAGGAATGAGTTTCTGAAATTAGCAGTAATCATCGCAAGATTTCATCACATTATAATGATCTAGAGTCTAATACAAAAAGTAACGAAAGTAGTTGAAAACTCTGTAACCCAACGGTGATATTGATTACGTTAGAAACCATAATATATAGGGGAAATTTGGCTTCTGTCAGTCATTTTGTATTATAAGGTATATTAACATCGAAGATGTATTAACTTAGGATGAACATTCAAAGAACCTCCCACAGGTATTCATAATAAACCACAAACACATCAATATAATTGATCAACATACATAAAACTGTTAGGGGGAAGCGAAATATATAACTTCGTAAATTAACTGTAATTGTGAATAAATCAACTTGATCTACACATATCCCTTAAATTGTTGATCACTTTAAATTAACTACTTCCAGTCCAATACATTCAAACCTAATCATCGGCTAGATATTTAAAAAGATATATATTTCATGGTAACTTTTGATGTCGTTTGATTCAGTAGTCGGTGTATAAACAAACCATCATTTACAGTCTTGGAATCTTCTTTTCATAGAGTCATATCACTTTGTCCTGTTGAACAAATAGTAACTTATTTTTCAGCCAAGATAACTGATCATAACAGCACTTTGTGCGTCATAATACGAAAAACAATATGTCGCTTTTAGCTTGGAGTGCTTTTTTATCATTTAGACAAAATAGTTGTAAACTATCTCTGTGGCGACTAACTTTAAGAAATCGAGTTACCAAATAGTACAGATCATTCTAAGTTCTGATCAGTCGGTCAGCTACAACGTAGGACCAGACACAGTTATGCATCGGTCCATGTTGCCATACCTCGTTAGCACAACAAGATGAACACCGGATTCATAGACGTAGTTGATTTAGTGGTGGTAGTATATAAAAGATAGGTTGTATATAAGGATATAGTATAGGAAGGAAGAAAGTTATGAAGCAATTTTAATCTCAAGGTTTAAGGGAAGATAAAGAGTGTATACACTTACGCCATTGTGATCGATTCTGAGCCATGTCACCTAGAGTCTCCAACCATTGGTTCTGATAGAATTTAATTGATAATATCTGTATATTTACAATCAAATTGTATGAACTGCAACGTCAATCAATCATCAAATCGAGACCTGGGGCAACTGCGTATACGGTTCAAGTAGCCGTATTTCAAGCCCATAAAGTGTGGGAGGGGTTGATTTAAATTACAGTGAAAATTTGAACGTGAGAAGCACAGGATATGAAAAAGGAAAAAGACTGAAAAATAATGGGTTAGGAATGAGATTTACAGTATTGAGGAGCCACAATTAGAAACAGTTACGAAGGTATGCTATAGAAATTCTGAACATAGATGTATATTTTCAGGAAGTTAGCGCAAAATCTCAAAGTTTGGAATAAATAAACAAAGAAATAGTATATGTCAATGGTGAACATTGTACCATAAAAAAGCTTGTAAGCAGATGTATCTGAGGAAAAAATAGTTTAAAATTTATTCATCAAAGTCAATGATGATAGCAAATTACTTAAAATGAATAAAGGAATTAAATCAATTCCAGTCTCATCTGTTTACTTCATTTGATAATGATTATGAAATTGAATGAATTGGTTCATCTTTTCGAATAACTAGGAATTACTGAAAGAACAAACATGTCGTCTGATGATCATGTGATAGATAGATAGATTTGTAAAGAACCTTTATACTTAATTGTAACAAAATCAACTTGCATCTTGTCTAAATCTAGATGTTTTTGTTTAGCTGTATAAAGTTATGCATATTGTTTGGTTCATGTATAGTGAATGAGAATACGAGTGGGGACAATCGACTATCTCACTAAATTCTGATAACCATACAGCAAACAGTTAATTTGCAAAAATAACAACTAATTGTCTTAATCTTCACTGCTCCTTCTGTAAATATCAGTTCATCTTCTCTAATTCCACTGTTCATGCATTTTCCTACCAATTACCCTTCATTTCAGTTATTTCCTTATCGGTCTTCTGTCAAAATACATTCTATGTCTGACCATCGCCATATACAACTTATATGGATATAAGTAGACCACACTACATATATTGCTATTTATTTTAAATTGTAATACATGAAACTTTTCTATTTTCAGTATTTAAATCAAATCAGTGAACGTACACAGGATGATAATTATTAAAACGGTGATTTAATGGTTAAGGCACTTTGTTTCCAAGCAGTTAGTTGGAGTTTCAAATTAAGCTCCGCCCAAATTCAGTTTGGGGGTGATAGCACTAATTGTCACTGACAAACTCTTTTACTTAAAGCTAAGAACATAAAAGAGTTATTAATAAATGAGTTGAAATGAACGCCCAGAGAAGGTGACTTAAGGTGTGTTTTACGGGTCTTATACACATTAGAATGTATATTTTATCTCATCAATAAAAATTAAAGATAGGACTGTAAATAAATTGTAGAGAATGTGAAATATGTTACGAACGTCCCGAACAAGAACATGAATTACAACTGAATTCAAGTTCTTTTACTAACGACCATATTATAGTAATAGCAGAAGGGGCTAGGGATAAACGTTGAGTTGTCAAGTTATCCAAGTGTATCGTGGTCAGTAATTACGATTATATTCACTTGGTATTGTTTACTTGAACCTTCCCATTGATGTTTAGGACGGCAATTGATCAATCTCTTATTGGCACATGTGCATACTGTGAGTATTGCCTCGATATTGCCTTAATTCACGAGCATTATAAACTAAGATGAATGGTGGCTAGTAGTGGAATCCAGGACGCTCATTTCGTCCTGTTTGGGACCCATCAGCCGGATGTACATGCATCTCAGAGTTGATGTTCACTCTAGGACTTGAACACAGTACCATTCACTTCAAACGCCATCGCGTTATCCACTTAACTACTGAGTCCTAATAGACACTGGGTTCGAGTGCCAGAGTGAACATCAACTCTGAGATGCAGGTATATCCAGCTGATGAGTGCCAAATAGGACGAAATGAGCGGCCTGGATTCCACTGCTAGCCACTATCCATCTTTGCTTATAATTACGATTATGTTTTCATTTATTTTGTCATGCAGTTGTAATTATTTTGGAATAGTTTCTATTATCGAATTGATTGGGAACATAAATTCCTTTATGTTGCAATTTTTCTTCAATCATGACTGACTGTGCTACACTTGACACCTCCATAGCATGATGGAGTAGTGTTTTCGTCGTCGAAAACTTTACACGTTTTATGTAAGCCAGATAAAACGACAGAAAATGAAACGCGCACTCTGTCATGGGTAACAATAGCGTAAATAATAATTATCGCTTTATTTTGGTTGGTCTTCTGGTGCAAGGTCAGAATTTCAAACGGGATTGGAGTTTATCCTCTCCCCAATTACATATTTATGTAACGACTGCTATCTTTCGAAAAATGACAAGCTTACAGAGAGATTTATGTTAAATTTTCAAAATCACATCTCATTTTCAAGCCTCTGTTTTAAGACTGTTAGCATGACCCTTAATTTACAACATTAATTACATTCAGAAGAAATTGAGACCTGATATAGATTGCACATAAGCAATGATAACAGACATACAGAACCACAAGAAATTTTAAAATACATATTGCATCGCAATATTCATTCATTTAGACTTATTTATGAAGTAATGGTCAATAAACAAAATGAAACTAATACTAATAAATAGGCTCTAGGGTTTATTTTAATTTGATCTAATGTAACTCACTAACCAGTTTTATGTATTCGACTTTGAGTCACACTTGTTGTATGAGCTCTGGCAAAATTACATACTTTACAAAACTGAACCAGAAGGAATGAGGTTCAAAACTTTGACCGAATAAGAGACAACTAATTCAGGACTGATCGATTTTAATATCTAACAGAAGAACAAAAATGATTTGAAAAAGATGGCCTACAATTGACGCTTAATTCAAGTCTCTTAATGGTTCCTAATTTGATCTATACCATATGTTAATACATAAAAAGGTGGTTGACATATTTAACTTTGAATAGATGTTAAATTAAATTTCAGAAATAGAAATAAACAAAATATACAACCAATTATGAACATTTTAAAATTAGTATAGTCAGATGGTAGATAACGAAGGAAATGAGCAACAACGTTACAATATGTCAAGAAACAGGCAGAGGTAAGAAGAAAAAAAGGTGATAAATTTCAGGTCAAAGAATCGATCTATACGTTATTCTTTTGAAATTATTAATTTAACGTCAAGAATTCTCACTTCATTAACACAAAAATATGAATGAAATGAAAGAAGAATAGTTTTCAATGAATGCCCATTAGTTTCTATTATTATAAATTTAAATTAATACTTCAAAGAGATAGACATTTCATTTAATTTATTTGAACACATAAATATTGGTACAAAGGGGCACTGAATTCATATGCGCCACACAAAAAATTGTCAGTTCATTTAATTGTGTGATGCTATGGTACTGCCCAGGTGCCCAAACTGAAACAGGTGGTTTGCTTAAGGGGCCACACTCGGAGCCTTTAACCTAAAGGTCTGATCCACAAGGCAGTGGTGCATCTTAAGGAGATGCAGTCACACGGCAGACGATGACCAACGATTGGTTAATACGCCATTTATTCCCTCACGATCCTGGAACCCATGTACACCATTAGTTTGGAATCAGGGTTTTCCAACTCCTCTAGGTGAACTTTCCGTGTCCACCAACCCAGTTAGGGCGCCGGACATTGACTTTTCGTTCTCTCAATTTCGTAAACAACACTCCCGCTACGAGAAGGCAATGAGTAGGACTTCCGTGGAAGAGGTTGTATACACGTGGCCATGTGAGAGCATTTCGAGAGAGAGGGTGGGCCCTCCCCACTCTCAGCCGTACCAGGGCATTTGGAGGCAAAGAGATAGACAAATTCAAGGTGAATAGATCTTTTAAGAAGTACGGCGTATAAATTAAACATGGACAATAAAATGAAGTTTTTGATTTTGAAATGGTTAGTGTTGTTAATGTAGAACTTAAAAAGGATTTATTGAAGAGAACAACCTTTGATCAGGTCATTTATTGTTATTAGTTTAACGCTGTGGTTTTAACTTGAATGGTGTGTGATACAAGAAATACTTGTTTTGTAACTTAACAGATTAGAAAATTAATTGAATGAAGTGTGGATTTTGGTGACTGACCATAGAACTTATTCATAAATTGTAGTGACTGTTAATCAGTTTTGGCTATCATAATTTGTTCAAATCACAATGTTGATCCATTCCTATCCAAATGTATGAGTAACTTTTGTGTACATTCTAAACTATTAATTCTATATGAATATATTCTGAATAAAGTTTAAAAAGGATAATCTGAGAACAAATGAACTTTGGTGCTAAACACTTATTGATCTCTATTGAAAATTCACTTTTTCAACTCTAATTTTGCACAAATTACTTGGGCATTTTTTTTGGAGATTATAGTGAAAATGAACAACTCAGATCTAGAGTAAATATAAAATAATGCTATCAAAAAACCACATATTATTTAAACGGTCCAACTGTAAATAAAGCACAAAACAATTCATTACGGTTCATAGTGTACCCATTAGTTTATGTGCTCGTATGAAATGAGAACAGCTATCAGATGTAATAAATGTTGTATATATGGAGGTACTGATCATAATAATTAGATTAAACTAACAATAATACGGTCAGTAGCATATTTTTGAAGCATATTTTCTCTAATCATTTAGTATCTGGCTTTGTAAAAGTTGATATACTGACCAGAACTTTTTAAATCCAGCCTAGCAGAAGAGAACAAACATGTACATCGTTGTCCATTTTTAAAACGAATTGTGATCGTTAAATAGTCTCTAGTTGATAGTGTTTTGTGATATGAAGGGCAATAAATAAGTCTAAGACTCAGGTCATTATCAAATTGCCCAGTAAGTTTTTCTTGAAATTCATATCTTCTGATTGCTTTTTCTACATGAATCCCAATCATGTTTCATCTGTGTTCAATATTTTATTCCCAAAAATGTTAAACAACTAGATAATTATCAGAAGGGGTTTTGTGGAGATTTAGTACTTTTCATAGTTGAAAGCGTGAGTCAACTGAAGCTAGACCACCATGGAAAACCTGGAAACACGTCTGTTGTGAGATAGGAACTCACTGAAGACAATTGGTGAATGGTTGCTCAACTTCGTGGATCAGTTGAAGTTAGACATTAACACCGTTGGATGCCAGCTCAGTGGTCTATCGGTTAAAGGCTTCGGCTCGAGACTGGTAGGTCCTGGGTTCGGAACTCGCGAGAGCGGGTTCGTGGATGCGCACTGCTGAGGAGTCCCGTAACAGGACGAGACGGCCGCCCAGTGTTTCCAGGTTTTCCCTGGTGGTCTAGCTTCAATTGACTCACGCTTTCAACTAGATAATTACCGACTGCTTAATCATAATATCGTTTGATGACAACTCATTTAAGTGTTTAGGTTAAGAAATTAGTATTGACGGTATATATCGATCAATTATATCGTAAAACTAGTCATGATCTATCGATCAATATTTCTTTTACTATTGAAAAGCGTCAAATATAACGCTCATAATTAACCATAAAAACTTTTTCTTCACTGGAGTTTTCAGATTAGTTTGCGATGAAACCTATTGATTTGGAGCCATCCACTGCTCATTCATTGATGAAATTACCAATCGATTACAAATCATTGGGCTGGGCATTAAACAACACTCACTATGATAAAACTTAGTAGTAGCACTACGCTACTGGAATAAATATTGTGAAGTGCTGACTTCGACCTTGAAACATGCCGGTTGGAAATAAACCGTTCAAACCATAGATTAATCAAGTTATAAGCAATCAATACTATAGCTCCATTCAAAACGATTCACATTGTTGATTACAAGTCAGATAACGGCAACAATTACTTTAGTTCAAAAACGCCTAATATGTATAGATTAGATAATTAGGCTCATTAACTGCTTGAAAAAATGATTGCAAAAAGTTTAGTAATTATTAATATATTGATGGTATAATTGTTCATGAATACCGTTATTATGTTCCCTGAAATCTAGTCTACTTCCGGAAAATTTAATGATTTATTTTCATAAAAATTTATTTATTGCGGTATCTTAGTGACTTTTCCTGAAAATTGAAATCCGTATTCCTAATTATTTCGAACTTGTATTTCTGTTTGATCCTATAGTTTACCATGGTTTTTAAAAACATTGTTCATAAGAGAATTTATGGTCACTTAAATTTAACGCAACTGCATACCCATTAGTGAAAATTATTCGTTCAAAATATAAAAACCTTGCAACGAATAGTCCTTGATATTAGTCTATCAGTTAACCCATAGTAGTCTGAGTGTCTGTTTTCATTTGAAATGCTTGCATAATTTACTTCTCAATATCAAACCAGTGTTAAGTTTTGCAATAAAAGGCCTCAATAAGATGACATAAAGGTTTTGATTTAACTCCGCCTGTAGCTCCTCTGTGGGTTACTGCCGGTCCCAAGCCCGGGTAAAAGAGGAGGGTTAGGCATGGGGTTAGCGATCCCATCCCGTAGAAAATCAACTCGCTAAAAAAACGCTAACCAGAAAAAATCATTCAAACCATTCAAACTCTGCCCTGGGAGTAGAAGGAATAATTATGATGCCTCATGATGAAAGCCGAGTTCATTCGGAAGTCATGAGGCCGATGCACTTTCTTACAACCAGAGCGACAATTTTTATAAGTACATGGAATGTCCGGACAATGTAGGAGACCGGAAGAGTCTTCCAAATTGCTGCAGAAATGAGAGAATACAACCTGGAGGTTCTTGGAATCAGTGAAACACATTGGACGCAGGTTGGACAACAACGACTGTCTTCAGGAGAACTTCTGTTATACTCCGGTCATGAAGAAGAAAATGCCCCACATACACAAGGAGTGGCATTGATGCTGTCCAGAAAAGCACAAAATGCACTTATTGGATGGGAATCTCATGGACCAAGGATCATCAAAGCCTCCTTCAAAACAAAGAGAGAGGGCATCACAATGAACGTCATCTAATGCTATGCGTCTACCAACGACTACGATGAAGACGCTAAAGGCCAATTCTACGATAGGCTGCAGTCGATCTTCGAGAAGTGCCCAACCAAGGATCTGACCATTCTGACGGGAGATTTCAATGCCAAGGTTGGAAAGAACAACACTGGATACGAAGACGTCATGGGACAACATGGACTGGGAGAAAGGAACGAAAATGGTGAGAGATTTGCAAACCTATGTGCCTTCAATAAACTGGTCATAGGTGGCACCATATTCCCACACAAAAACATACACAAAGCCACTTGGATTTCACCGGATCACACTACACAGAATCAAATCGACCATATCTGCATCAACAAAAAGTTCAGGAGTACGATGGAGGATGTGAGAACCAGAAGAGGAGCTGATATAGCATCCGATCATCATTTGCTGGTCGCCAAGATGAAACTAAAACTCAAGAAGCACTGGACAACGGCGCGGACAACATCACAAAAGTTCAACACGGCCTTTCCTCGAGATGCTGACAAACTCAACCAATTCAACATAGCCCTCAACAATAAGTTCCAGGCCTTTCATGATCTACTCAATGGAGAAGGAACGACCACGGAGAGCAACTGGAAAGGTATCAAGGAGGCAATCGTTTCAACATGTCAGGAGGTTCTGGGCCAAAAGAAGCGCCATCACAAGGAATGGATCACAGTTGGTACACTGGATAAGATTGAAGAAAGGAGGAACAAGAAGGCAGCAATCAATATCAGCCGAACAAGAGCAGAAAAAGCCAAGGCACAAGCCGAATACACAGAGGCAAACAAGCAAGTGAAGAGGAGCATCAGAACCGACAAACGTAAATATGTGGAAGATTTAGGAATGACGTCAGAAAAGGCTGCAGGAGAGGGAAACATGAGACAACTGTGTGATACAACAAACAAACTTGCTGGAAATTACCGTCAACCAGAAAGACCAGTGAAAAACAAGGAAGGCAAAGTAATCACCGACTTTGAAGAACAACGAAACAGGTGGGTAGAACACTTCAAGGAACTCTTGAATCGACCAGCTCCGCTGAACCCACCCAACATCGAAGCAGCACCCACAGACCTCCCAATCGATGTTGGCCCACCAACAATTGGAGAGATCAGCATGGCCATTGGACAAATCAGGAGCGGCAAAGCAGCGGGACCAGACAACATCCCGGCAGAGGCACTGAAAGAAAATGTAGAAGCAACTGCCAAGATACTCCACATCCTCTTCAGTAAGATTTGGGACGAAGAAGAAGTACCAACAGACTGGAAAAAAGGACTTCTGATCAAGATACTAAAGAAAGGCGATCTCAGAAAGTGCGACAACTACAGGGGCATCACTCTCCTCTCAATACCAGGAAAAGTCTTCAACAGAGTATTGTTAAACAGGATGAAGGATTCCGTAGACGCCCAACTTCGAGATCAACAAGCTGGATTTCGTAAGGATAGATTGTGCACAGATCAAATCGCAACTCTATGTATCATTGTGGAACAATCAATCGAATGGAATTCATCACTCTACATCGACTTCATCGACTACGAGAAGGCATTTGATAGCGTGGACAGGACGACACTATGGAGGATGCTTCGACACTACGGCGTGCCTGAGAAGATAGTCAATATCATACGGAACTCCTATGATGGATTAAACTGCCAAATAGTCCACGGAGGACAACTCACCGACTCGTTTGAAGTAAAGACCGGTGTTAGGCAAGATTGCTTACTCTCACCCTTTCTCTTTCTCCTGGTGATCGACTGGATTATGAAGACGTCAACATCTGCAGGAAATCACGGGATACAATGGACAGCTAGGATGCAGCCGGACGATTTAGACTTCGCAGATAATCTGGCTATTCTATCACTAACGCAACAACAAATGCAGGAGAAAACGACCAGTGTAGCAGCAGCCTCAGCAGCAGTAGGTCTCAATATAAACAAAGGGAAAAGCAAGACTCTCCTATACAATCCAGCATGCATCAATCGAATTACACTTGACGGAGAAGCTTTGGAGGATGTGAAAACCTTTACATACCTGGGCAGCATCATCGATGAACACGGTGAATCTGATGCAGATGTGAGGGCGCGGATCGGCAAAGCAAGAGCAGCATACTTACAACTGAAAAACATCTGGAGCTCAAAACAATCGTCAACCGACACCAAGGTTAGAATTTTCAATACAAATGTCAAGACAGTTCTTCTGTATGGGGCGGAGACGTGGAGAACTACGAAAGCCATTATCCAGAAGATACAAGTGTTTATCAACAGTTGTCTACGCAAGATACTTCGGATCCGATGGCCAGACACTATCAGCAACATTCTACTGTGGGAGACAACAAACCAGATTCCATCCAGCGGAGGGAGAAATCAGGAAGAAGCGCTGGAAGTGGATTGGGCACACCTTGTGGAAATCACCTAATTGTGTCACAAGACAAGCCCTCACATGGAATCCTGAAGGTCGAAGGAGAAGAGGAAGACCAAAGAACACATTACGCCGAGAAATAGAGACAGACATGAGAAGAATGAACAAGAACTGGATAGAACTAGAAAGGAAGGCCCAGGACAGAGTGGGTTGGAGAAAGCTGGTCGGCGGCCTATGCTCCATTGGGAATAACAGGCGAAAGTAAGTAAGTAAGTAAAGGCTTTGATTTAACAAACAAAAGTACGTGAGCTTACTCACAGCGATTCTCGACTGATTTTACGAAAATTATTATCCATTTTTGGTTGATAAGGTCAATGAATACACAGCTAGTTCTGCAATGCTTATTAGGCTACATAATTTTGTTTACCTTCGTTTGAAAGATCAGATACATTCCGAAAAACTTAACTAAATCACCAAGTTCAATGAATGAACACATCTTAGAGCATGTCGTAACATAGAGCAAAAAATTGCTATCACGTCAACTTCACCTAAATACAGTGTCTTAAAATTCCAATCTATGACCAAATTATCAACAAATTATTATTTTTCACTACAGCTAACATGTTTGTAAAATGCCAAGACTTATCAAAACTTACCTTTCGTGACATGTTTAATAATATGTTTTTTCCAAAGTTCTATGGATTCAACTACTTCTACCGCCCTCTACCTTTAATTGGTGAAGAGTAATAAGAATACCTTCAATTACATCAGAAAGTTATTCTACCGTAAATGAATAGCATTTTTCTAGGTTCATAGAAAAATTTGAGACAGAATGGTGAGGTAGAAAGTGAGTAACTTTTTTTGAACTGGGAGGAAAACTAAATATCACACACGCATATATCCCATGAACCATGTTGAGGATTTAAATCAACAATGCCCGTTCCATCTGAGATGTCAACTGGCGGAACTAATAATATAAAGATATATTTGCCTGACACGATACAAGACACTGTACTTATTTCAGTGGGTTAAATTTACTTTTTATTCATTTATTGAACCCTCAGTTCGGTGAATTGGTGGGCCGGAAGGAAGAAGACGATACTTACGCTACCGCAAATTTTAAATATATGTACTTTTTTAAGAGGTCCATTTGTTATTCAGTTTAGGAAAGAGGAAAGATATCGAGACTTTTATTGTACAGAATTTGTGCTTAGTTAAACGTTGTAAGTTGGCCAGTCAGTCCCAACAACGTTGTAAGTAGTGTGGAAGACTTGTTTCATAGCTATATTTTTCAGACTTACCATATGCAGTACCAGCTCCGACACCAACAGCTATACTGAGTAGTGTATCTCCAAGATGTTCGGCGGGTAACTTTGCAGGAACCTTCAGCCAATAACTTTTGTTATCTGTGACCATACTTTCTACTTTGCAAGCTAAATAAAATAACGAAGTATAGATTCAATGATCATATTTACGCTTTGACAACATACGTTAAATAATGCAGTGTTCAAGAGTGTGGACTCACATATCAGACAATGCATACGTTAGTAGTACAAAAGTCATTAATACTACTAATTAGAGACATTAACCTTCATTGGTGAGGTGGCTCGAACCCTGGGATAGACATCGAATATTATTATAAATGCTATCATTTAACATAATGCTTTATTAATAGTCGTTAGCGAAACACCAAAATTTTCACCGTTGATTATTTTCGGGGAGAAACGCCGTAAAAAGAATGTCGTTTTTCTACACACATCAAAACATCGCGGTCATAAGTCGGTTGTGGTGTTAACAGCTTTTTCAGTTGTGAATAAACCAAGACTACGAGGTTCCACCGATGCCAAACGAAATCTATTCTAAATATGACTGTTTGGCGGTGCTCGGGGACTTATATATTGTAAAATAACTTTGGAAAATATCAACTGCGGTCAGCTCGATAACCAGATAAGTAAATAATATAACACCAGGTTTGTAACTTGAAAATTTGATACCCAAAAAATGAATATGGTCAACATACATACAAAACATCAAGAAATTAAAATCTTAATATTCCCGCAGAGTCAAAATTATCCTTAAGTGCTTGTAGACTGAAACTTCTTTTTCTCAGAATAAGTGACATGTTTAGCTCTCAGAGATCACGGCGGACGATAAACATGCAAATAGAATACGAAACAAAGCACCACACAAAAAATGACAGACAGCATTCGCTTATCTTTAGTTAACTGAAAGATCACTTCATAAGAATAAAATGAGTTTTTAGAGTGAACTAACCGACATCATCGAACTTTTTTACTAAGGATAAAGAATCATGAGTTGTAGATAAAACACAATTTACAGACACACGGATTGATCCACTGCTCAATAGCCTCCATAATCTGCTTAGAAGCTTCATGTGTGGATTCTGCTTGCCTTAATAGTGAGACAAATTCCTCATCGAATTCTGTCTTTTCAGCTCTTCCTATGACTTCATTTGTTTTCTTCAAAAGTAGTAATTAATTTCCGAAATCCAAACAAACCTGCAGAGCCCTATTAAGCTTTGTATTAGTATTATCCAAAAATTTCTTCATTCCTGCAAGAACACGTTACACTTTTGAAAGATAAACTAAAATCTATCAACGTTTATTGAACAATCTAAACAAAATAACTTTTGCCATCAATATCAATAAAAGACATAAAAATATGTTTTCTTTCAAATTTTTGACGATTTGATAGCTAACCTTATCTTGATTTGAGACATTCTACAGAATACATTTACTTCATCGTAAAAGAGTTTCAGTTCACAAAAGGCGTTAATCTGGAAGTCCTATGTAGGTTCTAGCAATGAAGACCACCCATACGTTTCAGCGTCTATGAAACGGGCCGTGATTTATGCAAGTCAATGGTCTGATCGGAAAGTTGTTTATCAGAAGTTCTGTAATAAATTTTCTGTTCTGCAACCACAGGAAAATCAAAACTTACCAGCTTTCGCTGTTCATTTTGAAGACTAATTCTTTTTCGCCCAAGTATAGAAGAATTTGAATATGTAGTCACTTCTTACGCAACATTACTACTGAGTCAGTTTATTTGACATCTTTTAACCTGCAGTGGTAAATAAATCCTAGAAATCAATAACTCTGTAAGTCCTCGACATTTGATGCTAACCACATTGGTTTTACTGAACTCACCTAGCGAAAGGAGCTCGATCGTGCATCCGCATCAGATCACGAGCGGGTACGCCGTGCTTCACATCTCCTAGAAACGCTAGCCAGCTTGTATTGATCACTCCTCGATATATTGATGGCCTGTCAAATTCGTCTTCGAACCTCTTCGCTTCTGGCTTCTGATTTTATTGGGCTGGCACGTTTTGATTGTAGAAGGTGTTACTGGTTAGTGTGTTGTCAAACTCCGAATAATTGTGGTATCTTTAAACCGTTATTTAGCGACAATAAATTCACCAAAAATAGTTCTGTAAGACTCTGACGACTATGCTAACCTCATTAGTCCAACTGAACACTTTGTAGCCCATCCTGACTTCTACATCAGCTAGCTTTTGGACACAAGATTAACAAGGTATTACGTACAACCACGTTCTTCGGCATTATTTGTCTGTGATATCCTTTGGTTTTTTACAGCTCATGATTTTCTGCATATCATGACTAGTTTGCTGCATATACACAAGTCGTGACGGAAAAAATACCATGTTCAGTATTGTAGTGCGATGCTTCGCTAATCTTTCACCTCGATAACCGTTATAATACAAATCTTAACGGTGCATAAAATCAGAATGCAAAGAGGAGCTGCAACTACAGTTTATTATCAAATGATGCAGGCCAGAAATCTATAAGCACATGAGCGAATATCAGCGAGCAAGCTAAAATAACGCACATCGGAGATGGCAGGTGAGTCAAACCACTTTAACCAAGCGTTAATCAATATATATAGTCAAATAAAAATAAATAACAGACATGTGATGAATAAGATAAAAAGTGTACACACACATACGCTCATATAAAAAATAGTCAGGGTTAATAAGCGAATAATTAACAAGGTCAAAACGTGACTCATGATGGATAGGTAAATTGGCTTGTCCAGAAGCTAGAATGAAGGTATATGGGCTTAAAATATCAACAGACACTACAGTATCATATAATTCACATCCGTCTAGGTAACTGATGGTCACTCTTGGATCAATCTACATTGGACAACACATAACTAGGTGTTATTCCCAGCGAATTTGGTCATATCTTTGTGTCAAATGTGCATGAAAGCTCAACCATCCTGACTTTGTGAGGCACCACACCAACCTCTCCGAGTGGCCCATAACAAAATCAGTAATGACGACAGACCGTGGAGACCGCTTGCTTATACAATGGATGTTACAACTTATAAGAAGATATTGTGAGTTTGCAGTGGTAATGGTTCTCATACACGAGATCATTCAAGCCGAACATACGATAAATGATATTTATGTTTAACGTTTAACAGTTTGAGGTCTGAAATGGCGAGTGTGGGAATAATTCATAAGTGCTGCACACCTCGACCATACAGATGTGGCTAATTTATGTAACCTTCAACCTTGATGTGTTGTTCAGAAGTTCTAAACAGTGTCTACTACTCATTTAACCTGGAGTGAAGTAGAATCAATTGCTTTGTAAATGAAGGTAGATCGATCAAATTAGGATGTTCGATAACCTTAATAACTGTTGTTTTTGTAATTTTAAAAGAAGGTCCCAATAAAATTAGTCAAAGGATTCCAATAATGTCATGCTTCTCACGAGTGTAGAAGATGTTCAATACTAGTTCCCAAACCACATTTCTTTCCGAAATTTGATGACTTAAATAGCTACTTGCCAAAATTTCTGACATAAAAGGGATAGTAACTTCACATAAGTTGTTTTGTCTGATCAACATTGTCTCTGGTTAAATTTGTTTTGCTGAACATATCATTAAATGAAGTCACCCGATCAAGCGTCATCACCTGATTCAGTTTCAATAATCACCGGAATGAATGTCCTCTTCGACTTTATAGTCGTACGCCACATTTGTCCGTACAATCTAAATATCTCCTCCAACCTACCATTTAGCCTCCTGATTCACAAATGTTAGAAGGTGTTTTGTGTGGATTTTAGTAAATTTATAGTTGAATCCATGAGTCAATTGAAGCTAGGCCACAATAGAAAACCTGAAAGCACTGGAAGGCCGTATCATCCTATCGTTACACTCCTCAGAAGTGTACATCCACGATCCCGCCTCACGAGATTCAAGCCCAGAACCTATCAGGTTAGGCTCTCGTGCGCGGGACTGATAGGTGCTGGGCTCGAATCTTGTGAGGCGGGATCGTGGATGCACACAGCTGGGGAGTCAAACAATAGGACTATACAGCCTTTCAGTGCTTCCAGGTTTTCTATGGTGGTCTAGCTTCAAGTGATACATGAATTTTATTATAAAATTCACAATTTTGTTGGAAATATATGAGACTTGGACACTAGAGAGTTGATAATCTTTGCGACCGATATTCAGCAATTGCGCTTGTTAACATGAAGTTAAGTTGTAAAAGTTAGTTCTGTTTACCCATAGTTAAAAAAGGATCTGTTGTAGTGCTTTTATGTCGCCTGATACCATAACACGGCTTTTAGGTTGGAATAAAAATGGCGTTCAAAAGCCCTAAAATGAAATCCACGATTTTAATTGATTCCCTTTGAAATTATTTCGGTGGTGAAACACATTTGATTACTTCTTAAGGTTGTAGATCACTAACCTAGATTATCTATGATGAATGATTAGAGGCCCCCCTCGAGTTGGACGGGGGTGAAGTCACACCTCGCTGCCAGCATCTAACGTGGATTACCTCTCCTACATATTAAAATACTATCTCTTCTTCGAAGACCACATAGCACAAAGGACGTCATTATGGAAATATATTAGTAAGATTGAGTAGAGAGAAGATAGCGAGACCATCGCCGTATGCTCCAGTCCATGGCATATGATTAACTGGCGCGCTTTGGTTGTCTTTGATTTTGACGGGGATCGATGATCTGTTCGATATTCAGAGACCAAACCGCCGGATTAGTTGGCTAGGGCTCAGTGACCTTTCACCAGCCCTACAAGGAAACTATGGGTTATATGAGATATCTCGATCATATTATCTCTTATCTTTTGATTGCAAGCTTAATACTACCTGATAAACTGTCTAGAGACTGCTCAAATATCCATGTACCTTTCGATCGTTCTAAACTAAAATCTTTCCACCACGGAATTATCCCACTTTAATTGAAAGGTCATCATAAGACCTTTTTCCCAAAAATAAACCTCTGGAAATCACATCTAATTAATGATAATCAGCATCTCATACCTTACTCTAGGCACTCATAATATTGGATCTCAGAAATTTCTGACTTAAATGTAGTTTCACCAGCAGGTAATGATCACTTAACAGCTGAGTATATTTTACACCGACTTTTCTGCTTCCATGTAATCAAGCTGTGTTATGTATGGTAATCTCATCGATTATCTTTTCATACCACATTAGTGATGTTTTATTTACACACATGAGGACTAGACATGCTATAATAGCCTGTCTTAGAGTAGCATCATTTCCACTCATTATTGAATTAGTTCGTATGTTTTGAAATGAATCAAATCAACATAACTCCAGCAATCTATTCTAGGAGGTGGCCGCCATAACATCCAAAGGTTTACGTTTAAGTGTTAAACAATAGTCTATTTTACAGATAATAACATTATAGATTGTAGTTGTAGACTTCCTTATATGTGTAAGTATTACATCCTTTATTTCCTTTCACTGATAGCTCAAATGTTTGTATGATAAATAAGGAAAAGCCAGAGCTCCATTTGCGCTCCATGTTCGGTAATAAGCAGTGAAACCGAAATACTAAACCCCATACAGAGTCTTCATTATGTGGACATAGGATTATAAAACCTATTTTGTAAACAATTTTTCATAGTTTTTACATGTATTTTGTGTATTTTCATATTCTGTACATTTAGCATTAAACAATTGTACCAGCACGAAAGACGACCCAACCTCCCAAGTCGACCTCAACCCTCCGGAATTCCATAGTAAGCCTGACGCGACTGTGGTTACTACTCCAAAGAACGTCGACGATTGGGCACGGGTCGTAAGGAAAAAACGACAAAATGACGTTAACGGAAATCCTCCCCCCGCCAAAAAGGTCGAAAAGCCGAAGTCTGATCACAGCGACAGATCAGTCATTCTCCATAGAGTCAAGGAGAGTGAAAGCTCAGAACCAAAAGCTCGTTTCGAGCACGACATTGTGTTGATATAACAACTACTCAACCAAGGTATGCCCCAAAACATCTCCGGAGTCAGCTTGCTAAAGGTGTATAGACTAGGAAACCTGGCGCATCTGAAGCCTAATCAGTCTAGACTGCTCAAAGTCGTTTTCAAATCCCCGAACGAACGCGACTTAATCTTAGAAAATGGACACAAATTAAAGGGTTCAGGAGTTTTTCTCCGTAAGGACTTACCGTTGGCGGACCGTGTTAAAAGACGGGAAGCCGAAAAGGAACTACAGCTCAGATTAGACGCTGGCGAAAAAGACTTGAAAATTGTAAATTTTCGGGTTGTGAGGCTTCGACAGAGGATGATGCTGAAGCCACTCTGGATGAAGCACGAGGCCACTTAAATAGGCTTCGGATCTGTTATATCAATGCCCGGAGCTTGCTCAATAAGCTACCGGAACTAGGTGTACAGATTGACTCAACTAGGCCAGACATAATCGCAGTCACAGAAAATTGGCTGACGCCGTCTATAGATAGTAGGGAACTTGATTTCGAGGGTTTTACATTATTAAGGGCCGATAGAATACAAACGCGTAAAGGAGGGGGAGTAGCTCTATTCATTAGGAATGCTATTCTATTCACCATTATCGACAAGGTATCCCATGAGAGTGGGACGTATGAATTAGTTAGCTGCCGCCTGAAATGTAGGGGACAAGAGTTGCTGCTTAGTTTGATCTATCGCAGTCCAAGCTGTGAGGTAAACGAGGTCCTACTAAGCAGTCTCAACACGTGGTCACGAAGTGATCGATGTCTAATCCTAGGGGACTTTAATGCACCCATGGTGGACTGGGGAAATCTGCGGACTGAATCGTCAGCAAATTCCTTCGAACAGGAACTAGTTGATGCGGTAATCACATGTGCTCTAGTGCAACACGTGAAGGAAGCAACTAGGTACGACCCGGGCTTTGCATCATCCTTACTAGATCTTATATTGACTCATTATGAGGATGATGTTGCAAACCTGGATTACATGCCACCCCTAGGCAAAAGTGATCATGCAGTTTTAACCCTTGACTTCCATATAACTGTCGATCACGAGCACGCGTCAGCTCAATCCAGACCTAACGTCTGGAAAGTAAACATACCAGACATCATACACTCAGCATCATCAGTAGATTGGAAAATAGACCCAGAGTCATCAATCGGAACGGCTTGGGACGTATTCCGGAATTTATACTTAAAAGTTACCGCCCCCCACATCCCTTGGACTACACCTAGGTGGCCGAGAAACTCCCCACCGTGGTTCAGTAGGGAGGTTCGCATCCTTCTCCGTAAAAGAAAGAAAACGTGGGATAGATTTAGGTTACTGGGGACTGATGAAGCAAAATCTCATTATCAAAAGGCTCGAAATACCTGTGCCTTGACCCTCCGTAAGGCCAGAAAGCTGTACGAAGAGAAAATCGTTAAGGAATCCATTGAATGCCCTAAACGCTTGTATTCGTATATAAACCAAAGGGCAAAAAGAAGAAGAAATGTTCCTTCACTATGGGGAGACAGTACTGCCTCATCACTAGTGGAGGACGACTTTGGCAAAGCTCAAGTATTCTCTAAATACTTTAGCAATGTATACACCATAGAAACACCCTTCTCACCAGTCTATGAAAATCCCCCCACACAAACACTGGACAGTGTGACCATTAAAGAACTCGATATCTTTGGTCTGCTAATTAGGCTTGACATAGGTAAATCCACTGGACCCGATGAACTGCATCCTAGGTCACCAAAGGAATTAGCTAACTTTGTTGCGAACCCTTTAAGTATATGTTTTAATCTATCCGTAACCCAGGGTCGTCTACCAAAAGAATGGAAGAACGCCATAGTAAGTCCTGTCTTCAAAACAGGTACAAAACATAAGCCTGAGAATTACTGACCAATTAGCCTGACTAGTGTGGTTGTTAAAATCTTAGAAAAGATTATTCGGTAGGAGCTGTTTAAGTATCTCGATGAAAACCGGATCCTCTCCAAAAAGCAGCATGGCTTTAGAACAGGTTACTCTTGTCTCACAAACTTATTAGTCGCTCGTGAAAGCTGGTGCGCTCTTAAGGACCAAAAGTTACCTTTAGATGTAGCTTACATCGATTTCAGCAAAGCTTTCGACAAAGTTCCGCACAACCGACTGCTATATAAGCTAAGGAATGTCGGGATTGAAGGCAATCTATTGATGTGGACAAAAGACTTCCTAGTTGGGCGTCAACAAGGAGTAAGGGTGAACTCCAAGTTGTCTAGCTGGGAAACTGTGCTTAGTGGAGTCCCCCAGGGTACAGTTATGGGGCCAGTGTTATTCCTCCTGTACGTAAATGACCTCCCTCGTCTACTATCGTCATCGGTCTTACTCTATGCTGACGATGTCAAGATATGGAGAGCGATTCAAAGCAAGGGCGATAGCTTAGAACTTCAAAACGACCTGGAGAGATTATCTGAATGGTCCCAAACCTGGCAATTGCCGATAAACACTTCAAAGTGTATTGTGATACATATTGGCCACCAGGGTACAGATACATACACGATGAATAACACTGAGTTACCTATTGTCCAGGCACACAGTGACTTAGGCGTCATCGTTAGTCAAGACTTAAAGACTACTGCACACTGCCGTGCAATAGCCGCCAAAAGTTTTAGGACTTTATGGTCCATACGCAGGGCTTTTAGGCATCTCGACGCTAAAACGTTTCTGACTTTGTGTACAGTGTTCGTACGTCCTAAACTTGAGTACTGCATACAAGCAGCTAGCCCCTGCCTAAAAAAAGACAGTGAACTCTTGGAAAGGGTTTAGAGAACAGCAACTAGGCTGATTCCCGGAATGGCGAAGCTCCCGTATGGTACTAGACTGACCATGCTAAACCTATTCCCGCTGTCATATAGAAGAATCAGAGGCGACTTGATTACGGTTTTCAAATTGCTTAATGACAAATTTGCATCTGATATGCCCTCATTTTTCTTCTCTTCCAAAACAGAAAATCTACGAGGAAACTCCAAAAAGGTTCACAAGCCCAGAACGAATTACTTGTCAGCTGACTACCGACTTTCCCATCGAATAATCAACGAGTGGAATTCATTACCTCAGCACGTGGTTGAGGCTCCATCCGTCGACTCCTTCAAAAGAAAATTGGATCAGCTGAGAGACCATCATTGCCAGGACTAACACAGGCCATCAAACCTTCTGTCCCTTCCAAACTGAAACTGAAAATTGTTTAAGTGTATTACTTTGAACACTCTTAAATATACTACCTTCCGTTTCGAATACAACATATCGCGACATTGTTACTGCTCCTCAATAAATACACTCTAACTCACATCTGCATCGTTCTGCTATGTCTGCAAATATGGTAAATGAAGTAATAATTGCGTATCATCTACATTTATAGACAATTGTGACATTCTTATTGAATTCTACGCTTGGTAAATCTACTGGATTCATATCGTCCAAATTGGGATTACTAATCCTTTATAATTGTGGATTATCCGGACCAAACTCAATTGAACACGCTGCATCCTGTCAACTTAAGTAACGTCCCTTACTTTTATTTGTGTGTAATTAACTTATTAACTGTTAATTGTTACATAAACTTTTGACGTAATATTTTTATTGCTATTTTTGGTTATCATACGTCCACCACAATTATTTGGTGAGCCTAGTATTTGATTATCTCGTATTTATCCCACTGCTTTATTATTTATTCTCTTATTGTACGACCCACTAGCTCATTTTTAATTTAATGTACTCTCCACCTAAACTTAGTGATATGGACCCTGTTCCAATATCAACTCTTAGTTCATCATCAAACCTTACTGAAAATATTTTTAGTTCAGTCAATGCCATTTCTGAGTTTAGACTCCCACCATATGGAGCGAATAATCCTTGAGTCTGGTTTGCTCAAATAGAAGCCTTATTCCAGTCCAGGGGCATACGTTCCCAAGCATCCAAGTATGCTTATGTAGTGAACTCACTCCCTATCGAAGTTGCCGCCTAAGTTGTAGACCTTATTGACCAGGTTCCGGAAACTGAGCCGTATGATAAATTGAAAGCGGCTTCAATACAGCGAACAACAGTTTCAGAGGAGACAAGATTGCAATAACTTTGAATGCATGTGACCTGGGAGACAAGCGACCCTCCCAGCTACTCCGACACATGGAACAACTTGCGGACCCCTACAAACTAGATGAAGCTATCCTCAGACAAATGTGGTTCAATCGATTACCATGTAGCGTCAGACAAATTCTTAATGCCTTGGGGAAGTCTCCCCCCCCTTGATGATTTAGCTGATATGGCGGATAAGGTAATGGAAGTTTGTCATGATAACCACTATATAAATACGATGCAGCCATATGGAGCAGCGGATGTCGGCTACTTAAATTCTATTCAAAGACAATTATTTCAATTAACGAATCAACTTGCGGCACTACAGACCACTGTAGCGACGGTGCAGGCTAGACAAGTAAGACCCCCATCCAGACAGAGATCACGTTCTAGACCACGATCTCGTTCGCCTAAACGAACATCTGAAATTTGCTGGTATCATACTAAATTTGGCACAAAAGCGCGGCGTTGCACACGCCCGTGCGCATTCCCCTCACCTAGCACTGAGAACCAGGGAAACGGCCAGGCCAGGCAGTAATGGCGGCGCCTGACTCTGGCCATGCAAGTGGAACAAAGGAGCGATTGTTTCCTGTTGATGTGTCGCAGATGATGGATGTGTCGGTGAAAGGGATAGGTACAGGTTGGAGATTCAGGCTAGACTTTACTTTGCAGCTTTTTAGCTCTGCGTCGTCTGCTTGAAGTTTTGCGATTGTTTCTAGGTTGACGTCGTGGTTGAGTGCGACTACATTGATGTCTTTTCTCGACAACGCATCTGCTACAATGTTTGATAAACTGAATATCTGTGGTGAATTGTGAGATGTAATCAAGCTGTCTCGCTTCACGTGGTGAGTGTGTCATATGACGTACTAAATGAATAGCACAGGGGTTTGTGATCCGTCATGATGGTAAAATCCTGACCCTGTAGCAAATAGTTGAAGTGTTTAACGGCTAAATACATGGCTAAGAGTTCACGACCGAATGTGCTATAACGCTCTTGTGCAGGTGATAACCTTTTAGAGAAGAAAGCAATGGGTGTAATCGTATTGTTTACTCGTTGTTGTAATACTGCCCCTACAGCTTTTTGTGATGCGTCCGTACAGAGGATCAGATGAGTTTTGGGGTCAGTATTTAGATGTTGTAGCATGGTGGCGTCAGCAATCAAAGATTTGGCTTTTTCAAATGCCATTTTGGCATCGGAAGGTAACTTGAATAGTTGGTTCTTTTCCTTTTTGCTACCTGATTTATCGTTTTTTAGTAAGTCAGTTAACGGTTGTAGAACGTCGGCACAGTTAGGTAAAAATCGTCGGTAAAAATTGAATGCACCCAGGAAGCGACGTAATGACTTAACCGAAGTAGGTTCAGGATAGTTGATGATGGCTTCAACTCTCTTTGGTAGAGGTTTAATACCTTGTGCGTCAATGTAGGGTCCTAAAAATTCTAAGGCAGGAGTACCAAATATGCATTTAGTAGGATTGATAACTACGCTATATTTTCGATAATGTAATAAGAAGACGAAGATTATCAGAACTATGTGATAATCGTCTTCTTATTACATTATCGAAATTTATCAAAGGGACTAATTGCTTTAAATTACGCTATATTTCTTGAATCGTTCGAAGAGAATCTGCAGGTGTTGGACATGCTCTTCAAATGATGAGCTGGCAATTAGGACGTCATCGATATAAACGAATACGAAATCTAAACCACGCGTGACTTCGTCCATGAATCGTTGGAATGTTTGAGCGGCATTCTTAATCCCAAATGGCATCCTCAAGAATTCAAACAACCCAAAAGGTGTGATTACAGCTGTTTTTTTCAATATCCTCGGGTGCCACCGGGATCTGATGATAAGCTTTAACTAAGTCTAGTTTTGAAAAGATCAGTTTACCATGCACGTTTAATGAAAACTCATGCAGATGAGGAATAGGGTATCTATCTGGAATTGTCTGATTATTCAGGCGTCTATAATCTCCACAAGGGCGCCAGTCTTGATCTTTCCTGGGAACCATATGTAGTGGCGAGGCTCAAGGGCTATTAGATTGTCGGGTTATTCCTAGTTGCATCATATGTTCAAATTCTCTTTTGGCGAACTGCAACTTATTGGGTGGTAATCTCCTCGCCTTGGCGCAGATAGGTGGACCAGTAGTAGTGATACTATGTTGCACATGGTGTGTGGAGCTTTCAGTTTGACAATCAGCTTTTGTTATACATTCATATTTCGAAAGAATATCGGTAAAAGTTTTACTATCAGGTCTGAGCATTCGGACGCCATAAATTTCATAATCGGAGGTGGTTGCTCCGTTGACCTGTAGACTTGTATTTTTGTCAATAAGTTTCTTTGTTCTCATGCCAACAAGGATATTATAAGTACTGAGAAAATCGGCTCCGAGAATAGGTTGTTTAACTTCAGCGACGATGAAAACCCATGTAAAACGTCTACGGAGGCCGATGTCTGAAATGAGTGATTGTTCACCATACGTTTTAATAATAGAGTTGTTTGCTGCCACTAACGATAATTTAGCATGTTGGGAGTGCTGTCGTCGGGAAAGATGAAGTGCGAGTATGCTGATTACGGCTCCAGTATCGACTAAAAAATCTGAGCCGGAAATTCGATCCCTAACGTGAAATAGACGGCTTGAGTTGTGGCCAGAGTCAGGCGCCGCCATTACTGCCTGGCCTGGCCGTTTCCCTGGTTCTCAGTGCTAGGTGAGGGGAATGCGCACGGGCGTGTGCAACGCCGCGCTTTTGTGCCAAATTTAGTATGATACCAGCAAATTTCAGATGTTCGTTTAGGCGAACGAGATCGTGGTCTAGAACGTGATCTCTGTCTGGATGGGGGTCTTACTTGTCTAGCCTGCACCGTCGCTACAGTGGTCTGTAGTGCCGCAAGTTGATTCGTTAATTGAAATAATTGTCTTTGAATAGAATTTAAGTAGCCGACATCCGCTGCTCCATATGGCTGCATCGTATTTATATAGTGGTTATCATGACAAACTTCCATTACCTTATCCGCCATATCAGCTAAATCATCAAGGGGGGGGAGACTTCCCCAAGGCATTAAGAATTTGTCTGACGCTACATGGTAATCGATTGAACCACATTTGTTGGAACTAGTCGTGTCACATATCTTATCTGGTGTAACATATCATGCTTGGTACAGAACACAGAAGGGAATTACAAGTTGAGGTACTGTGATGATTTGAAGTATTTGAATTATAGTATTAGCTAGTAATCCCAGAAACAACGCAATTTAATGAAGAGATATTAGATGAGCACGAAAGAATGTATTGCACTTGGAATTCAAAATCAAAACAGTCATCAATACCAAGGAATCATAGGTTAATTCAAACACCGCTGGTACGAATTTTGTTTTGCATCACAATAAGTTCAGAATTAGTTGTGCAGCTGTAGATGTGGAATAGTATTTATCGGTCAAATAGGATTAATTCTTGATACTAATGTAAAGAAATTTAGATCCTTAATGACAATTGGTAGGAGCTCGAAAACATAGTTTTTTACTCCCGATGTTTGGTCATAAGACACGTTTAAAACAACTGTATTAGTAATAGTTAGATTTGGCGAAAAGATAAGACTATAACTTACGAGCTAAATAAATAAATATTTGGCTGAAATTCATTCATTTTTATGGTAATGAAGCATTATTGAATCATATGTAATATAAGTTCGTGATAAATACATTGATAATCCACACAGAGTTGTTAATTAATCTCGTAAAAACAGTTTTATAATTATTATCTTTTGGGACCAAACATTAGACTACTAAACGTGAATCCTGAGCCGTCATTTTGAAGGATTCACTCATATTTTCTTCATTCTAATTGGTTGGATAGCTTGAATTTTTCAAGGTCATATGAAGTCGCTCATACTTACACTTATAGTTTAACCTGCTGCCATATTTTTTTACCGTGATTCTCATGCTACTCTAATCTCAAACTAAGTGCACTTGGTTTAGCAATGAGAGCTATTAGGCTACATATCCCAAGCTACGGAAAAATTAAAATGAGTAGGAATAAGTCTTCAAGAATATGACAATAATACATGTCTAAAGTTGTTACTATTCGCCACTTGTCATCACACAAACGTTTCCACCTCGTTTTAGCATTCTATTTGAAAAGTTCAAGTTAATAGATCTCCCAGATGCTGTCCATAATTCACATTCTAATTCTTTCGACTTCGTGATTGTCATAACGAAGGTAATATCATCGATTAATAAACAGAGAACATTATGAACATGACAGTGACGTTTGCTCTCTAAGGCTACTCAGAAAATCAAGATAGCCTGTCCATCATGTAAAAGTGAGGCGGGCATGGTAGTTATAAGACTGCAACTCTCAAGGTATTACCTCCATTGATACTGTTGACGACCTTAAACGTTCGATCATGTTCGGCTACGTTCATCCGGCAGACATTAGTAATTCATGAAGAAAACATTTCATGGTGACTGACTTGGATTATTGATCTGCACAGTGTGGAAGAAAACAGCCAGAAATGTTAATTACCTGGTGGTATCTATTGCAACGTTTTTAGGTATTATAACCAGTTTAATTGCGTTGTTTAGACAAATATATCCGGTCTATATTGTAATCTGCTCTTACCGAGTTATATTCAGTCTGGTCTCATAATTATAGTGTTTTGACTTTTCTCTCAGTCGTCAACCACAATAGTCTCATAGCTACAGAAACGACATTAACTTCCAGGCAGCTCATCCTCTGATAAATCTTCCTCATAACTTCAGTCATTGTTGAGTCATCCATATTTACTGTTAACCACTAATAGCCACTAACTATGAACGGCAATAGGACTTTGTATTGTTTCCTATCGTAACTAGAGTTTTAAAGTTTCAGGTGATTTCTAAGTTAAGAAAATGTTTGTGAACCCTCAAAGATCATTAGAAGACACTTCTTTTGACTGTATAGTACGAACATTGGAGAGATGTATCATCAAATGAGTGAAGCTAAGGTCAATTGATCATTACTTGGTGAACACATGCTATTTGAGTTCTACACTTCTAATATACAAAATTTTGACGAGAGTTTGTAAGGCGAAAAAAAGTAATTCGTTTAACATTAATTTAAATGAATGTATTTTAATAACATTTAACTTTAATGAGGAAATAACTAAGGAAATAAATTGGAAACTGTCTCATTCTTATCTAAAATAAAATGAATACGAAAGGTTATTTATAGGTGTCAAACGGTCAAAGTTTTGAGGAGAAAAAGACTGTTTAGGAGAAAATTTTAAACCTATGAAACTGTAGTCGTAGTTGCTATACGATTAAATATATATCAGAAAGGGGTTTTTGTGAAGATTTTAGTAATTTTACATAGTTGAAGTCATGAGTTAATTGAAGCTAGACCATCATGGGAAACCTGGAAGCACTGGACAGCCGTTTCGTTCTATCGTGGGACATGCAGTTCATAAACCATAGGTTTGAATATGATTTCATATACTACCTCCATTTAGATAATCATTCAATATAAATACCATTCAAACACAGTGGTAACATATAATATACATCTTTACTTGACAAATGTTTTTTGGCCATAAACTGACGAACGTTGGACAATCATTCAAAATCAGGGAGCTCTGGGTAGCCAGATCGCACCACTTTATAAGTCGTTAAATAAAAGTTCATATATGATTCTCGATTGCCTTCTAGATTTTATTTCCTATCAACATTTCCTGATTCCAATTTATGAAGTGTCTTTTTTTTACTTTTCTGCCAAAACTATTCACACAATTATATTACCGATTCGTAGTGTGGTGTGGGTTACTGATATCCACATAAGTAGTATATGGTGATGGTCGGGCATTGAATGTATTTCAGTAGAAGATCGACAAGGAGAGAACGGAAACGGCACGCAATTGGTACAAAAATGCATGAACAATTATAATCGGAGACTATGGATGGATATTTGCAGAAGAAACAGTCAAATTGAGACCATTGATTGTTATTTTGCAAATTAACTATTCACTATATGGTTCTCATATTTAAATGAGATATTCTGTAATGTTTTCCGAAATACATTCCATTATCTCCACTCGTGTTCTCATTCACTACAGTAGATATCTCAATAAATTTCAATTTTCTAGTGATATCAATTTTGCTTTTTCAAAGTTTAAGATGGTTTAACTTCAAAAGTACCATTGATAGCTTCCAATTTAAAGCATAATACCCAAACACGAGAATGTAAAGTTAGCTCTTTTTTAATTACATGAGGAAGTTGTGGCGGTGGGACAACAGATTCGGCATGTAATTCAGTTTATTGGAAATTATTTTCATTATTAAACCTAGAATAAAACTAAATCTCAGCACATTGAGAAAAAGTGAATGCATACAAAACGTATGTCGGAGACAGTGTTGACATTTGACCGATTATTGATTTACATTCTAATTTCTTTTATTATTATTTCTTTCAATTCGATTGGTTTAAGTGTAAATAACAATCAAATTAGAATATGTCGTTGAAGGTTACCGATATATGGTTTAGTTCTTCTGAACTGAAACCTTTAATTTCCATGTTCTTATGCCATTCTATTGCAAAATTGTTTTTATTCTTGTGTGCTTCAGTCAGTCAGTCAGTCACAACGTAGAACTTCGTACGTACGTACATCAGTTCGAGTTGCCATACCACATTAGCACAGAGATGCAGTTGTCGATTCAAATCCCATAGTGGTAGAAGTAGTAGGAGTATAATCAGAAATCCAAAAGATTAGGGGTTTCAAGAAATTATTGAAGGAGTATAGTACAGTGAAATAAATTTGGAAAGAGAAAAAGATAAAGACATGAGGAATTCAGAAGATTAGAATTTGGTAGAACACAAAGAGTGGATGCATCTTCGCCATTGCAAACGATTTTGAGCCATGTCATTCAAGGTCTCTAACCATCGGTTGCTGTCATCTCGCGAATCCCAACCAGGTAGTCTACACCTACCAACATGGCCCAGTCCACTTGTCAGTGACTTCATTGATTTGTGCCACGTTTTGGTCTGGCCGCCCCTAGCTTTCTTCCAACCTACTCCTACACCATGAAACATTGCACGTCGGGGCAGTCGGTGGTCGGGCATACGTAACACATGTCCCAGCCATCTCAACTGATGAAGTTTCACTACTTCATCAATCGATTTGCCATCCCTACCTAGTACTCGTTTCCTAACAACTGCATTACTTACCCGGTGGTCCCAGGATATACGAGCAATGCTTCGAAGACACCTATGATCGAACACTAGTAGCCTACGAATATCCTCTACTCTTATTGGCCATGTTTCACTGCCATAGAGTAGGACGGAGCGAACTGCTGCACAGTAAACCCGTCCTTTGGTTGCTAGACGGATATCTCGCCTACGCCATAAATGACGCAAGTTGGCGAAAGCTAGACGAGCCTTCTGTATCCGTGCTGAGATTTCGTCACATACCAGACCACAAGGGCTGATGAGACTTCCAAGATAAGTGAAGTGGTCTACACGCTCAACTACTTCACTCCCTATCATTAGTTCAGGTGTCGATGCAACCCAATCCTGAAGTAACATTTTGCACTTCGAGGGAGAGAATCGCATTCCGAACATGCCTGCATTGTTGCTTATAGTGCTCAGAAGACTCTGCATGTTGTCAGCGTCTTCACCGAGTAAAACTATGTCGTCGGCGTATTCTAAGTCGACAAGTGAGTCTCCTGGTAAAAGTTCAACTCCTGGAGGTTTAGCTGATGAAAGTGCTATCTCTAAAAGTAAGTCAATGACAAAGTTAAACAAGAATGGGGAGAGTGGACAGCCCTGACGAACGCCACTTGTGGTAATCAGTTCTGATGACAGTTCGCCATAGGCTCTAACTCGACCAGTTGTGCTCGAGTAGAGAGCCTTTATGAGGTTAATGTACTTCTTTGGTACTCCTTTCAGTGACAAACATTGCCATAGAACCTCACGATCAACAGAGTCAAATGCCGCCTTAAGGTCAAGAAATACTACTATTGTGGAACGTCTGAATTTGTGTCTATGTTCTAGGACCTGACGTAGGGTGAATATCTGGTCTATGCAACCACGTCCAGGTCGAAAACCAGCTTGGTTTTCTCTAGTCTGCTCTTCACGAGCTTTGGTTAGGCGACCTAGTATTATTGAAGCTAATATTTTAGACACTATATTAGTCAAACTGATCCCTCTGTGATTGTCACAAGAGGACTTTTGTCCTTTCTTATAAACTGGCACAATCAGTGATTGGGACCAGTCAGATGGAATTACGTCCAGTTCCCAGATTCTACCTAAGACCTCAGTCAATCTCACTGCTAGTACTGGACCACCATCCTTAAAAATCTCAGGGGTCAACCTGTCAGGGCCTGCTGCTCTCCCTCGCTTCAGATTTCCTATAGCTTTTTCAACCTCACAGAGGGTTGGAGGACTTACATCAATTTGCCATTCAGGACGACTGGGGATCGTGGGTAATTGAAGTGTGGCTGAAGGCCAGTTGAACTGATCCCTAAAGTGTTCTGCCCATCGATCCAACCTCCTGGATTGAGAATGAATTATATGCCCATCTTTATCTGAGATGGTTTCACTGATATTCGGGTTCCTAATACCGGTTTCTTTAACGAGTCTGAATAGCTGCCTACTGTTACCTATTGCCGCTGCCTTTTCCATCTCTCTTGCTTTCGCTACCCACCACTGTTCACGATCATTACGTAGACTTCTTATAAGCCTGCGCTTAAGTTGACTCCGCTCTTCGTTATGCTCAGAGCCAGGTGGGATGAGTTTACGAGCATCTATCAGTGCGGTAGATGCTGCCGAGATCCATTGTTTCTCCCTAACGTTATGGTTTACCTTATTAGCGGATATCACTGCTGATTCCACAGCTTTTCGGATGTCATTCCACGCTGCCTCGGGGTGGACACAACTTACATGGCTGCCTAACTGTTTTTCTAGTTGTTCCTGAAATATATTCTTAGCTTGCCTACCATTAAGTAGAACCCTTAGAGGCTTCCCTGCAGTCATACGTTGTAACTTTGCATCACAGTACTGGATACAAGTGGTCTACATTCCCAACTTCAACTAGTTTGTGATAATGCACAATTGTCACGATCTCATTCTCAATATAGTTGGATTCCAGTGGTCATGACTTCCTACTACATCCTTAGGAACTTTTCTATAAGCAAATCACTAAAGAGAATAGAATTTAACACGTATCTTTCTTGGCAATATATGGGAATAAATGTCACTGTATTTGTTTCTTTCCCCATTTATGCATGGCAGTTATTAAAGCACTAATGACAATCTTATTTGTCAGGCAATGTGATAACTATACGATTTGAAAGAAACACAATATCTAGTTCGTGGCAAAGTTTAAGTCTTGGGGTTAATGATAATCTAGTTATAACACTA
>NC_031502.1:59226454-59235495 GCF_000237925.1 Schistosoma mansoni
AGCTTCTCGGAGAAGGTCAGAAAGTTTCCTGTAGAACTCATCTTTTATATCGTCTGAGCTGCAGTCAGTGGGAGAGTAGGCAGAGACGACGAAGAGGCAACGACGAATTTCCCTATCTTTCCGAGTCCTTACTGATCCGTTTAGTCGAACAGCGCATAGACGACTGTCTACTGGGATCCAGTCTAAAAGAGCTAGTTCTGCCCTAGGACTTAATGCTATACCTACTCCAGCGAGGCCACGGGAAGCAGCGTCAGGGCTTCCAGATACACGGAGCGTGTATCGAGATGAAACTTTATTTTGATTAGGTGCGGTCAAATGAATGACACTACTCGGATCTTGTATGCGCGTTTCGGAGACGCAGCACACATCGATGGTGTAAGATTCTAGAGTTCTAGCTAAGGAAGCCTGTTGTCCTATTTGGCACAATGTTCGGACATTAAAAGTTCCTATATGTAGTTTAGAGCGTGGTTTCAAGAGACCAGGAATAACGTTCTGTGTACTCGAATCGTTTGCCCTAGCGGTGCGACGCGATAAAAGGACGTGGGAAGGGTTAGTCGAGGAGATAACAGAGTTATTAGGTGTAGGAAGGATTTGAAAGCGACCAACTTGGTCTTGTGTGCAGTTAAGGGTATGAGGGCTAGTATCACTTCCCGGCTGCCCACACCGTGGAAGGGTATTTCTTGAGGGACCTGAAAAAGAAGTTGGATTAGTGTTGGTCTTAACGACCTGGGAGCGTGACCGCAGTGCCCAAGGGACATCTGCTTGAGGCCGGTCACGCACGGCCTTTTTGTGGGGGATTTTTGACGTGTTAGCTCCGTTCTTCAAAAGTCCTTACCGCCGGAGACGGAAATCCGTGGGATAAGGCGAGGTGTGCATTTTTAGGGTCGACCTTTTCTAACCCCACCCCTCCTTGTGGGAAGGCAGCATCGCTGTCATGCTGGTTGTCTGAAGGAAACACCTTACTGCTTTCACACCTCTGTACAGTCAGCAGTACGACTTCGCCTTCGGACCTTGGGATTGCTGCTTTTAGTCTCACCGCTCTTCAACCGACCTGTCTGGCATGGTAGGACCTTGAGGAACGATTGTTCCAGCCAGCATAGCTCGATTGGATCATCACGATAGGCAAGCCCGACCACCACGTCAAGGTAGCAGCAACGGTCGGGGATAGCAGCAACGGTCGGGATTCTTGTGTGCTTATCAAGTATTAGAAATAAGGGAGGTAATTCATTTAAGATATATCTTATATACTATATTCTCATTGTATACAATACACAATACCAATCATCATAAATGTTATTCAAAACAACATGTTTTCGTCAACAGGATATCTGTATGAAAAGTGTAAGAACTTACTAATTCCATGACTTTTACTTCCTATTGTTTGAAAGTACCAAAAAATATTTTTTTTATGTTGACACAGATAACGATAAGATTAATTTCAAACCATTTTAAACTTCAAGTTAATTTAAATGAACAGTTTTGTATTCAGCGTTTAATATTTCCAAGAATATGAAGTTTCAAATTTCCGATGCTAGATAGTTGGAAGAAGTCAGCAGGAAATTCTATCTAACCTAGGTTTAATTCTAGATGCTACTGATCATCAAGGTGTTTCTACAATATTAAGGAAATTGATACTTCCTGCAGGATTCAAACTTTAGTCACCCAGCTTTATAGTCTCTAACGTTACTTTTGAATTATTTAAAACAATACCAAATTATTTAGGCTGATACTTTAGTGTAACTCGATCAACAGAGTGTAACCAATTCACTTTTATCTATCTTTACAGTGCTTCGTTGATTTCTTAGAGAGTGTTAGTTAGAGTTCGAAAACAAATTACCAGTTCTTTGTTGTATATCAAAATCAGTCTTCACGTTACTTATTTTTATAAAATGTCTTAGTAACTACTTAGGTATTTAGATATTGAACTCCCAAATTCTACTTGCCTTGCCTAAATAAACTCACCTGAAGACTAAGGCATAATTGAAGACGTACTTAACTTGTAAATCGTATTGAGCACTATTCTTTACAGTTTTATACTATATTTAATAGTGAACTAGTTAATCTGTAGTTGAATTCGTGAGTCAATTGAAGCTAGACCACCATGGAAAACCTAGAAGCATTAGATGGTCGTTTCGTCTTATTGTGGGACTCCCCAGCAGTGCGTATTCACGATCCCGCCTCGCAAGATTCGAACCCAGGACCAATCAGTCTTGAGCGCGAGCACTTAACCTCTTGACCATTGAGCTGGCATCTAACGGTGTTATTGTCTAACTTTAACCAATCCACGAAATTGATAACTAGTTGTTCATCTTATACGTAATGACACTTACTTTTTATGGTCGGAATCCGATCTAAGTTAAATGTTAAACAACACACATTGAATTAATATTAGGGAACTTGAAAATGAAGATGATGCACATAGTACAAACATATTTTTAAGAAAAACTTATTAAACAAATAGATGAAAGCGAACAATAAAACTTAAGAGACATTAATCTTACGAGTGATTCTTTAAATTATATTTAATGTTTAGTATACGTTGAACTTGTCAACTATTTCATGAACAATTTACTCAGATAAGCCATAGCATTTAAGTTCTCTATATTTCATCGTATCTTCGTATATGCTTTCTCATTGGCTTACGCGATCTCACCCATAATTCATTGATGTTTCGGATTGCAATTGGTCAATCACTTACTGGCATAGTACATCTTGTACGGATTGCGCTTACCATTGTTTTAAATCAAAAGCATTATAAGCAGAGATAGATGATGGCTAACAGTGGAATCCATGACTCTCGTTTCATCCTCTTTGGTACTCGTCAGCTGGATGTTTCTACATCCCGAAGTTAATGTTTACTCCAGCTAAAAATTCCCAAATAGAACGAAATGCATATCCTAGATTTCATTACAAGCCACCATCCATCTCTCCTTATGATCTCGCCCATAGTTACTTCACAAAAACTCGAAAAACGATCAAGTTTCATGAATACTTAAGTTGGTCATTTTATTTACATTCAGAATTGTTTAAGTTAGGAATGTAAAATACTTTACTCGTACTGAATATTGTTTAATTGTGCTAAACATTAGTTCTGCTACAGATCTAATAACTGACTATTGATATAACTGACTAAGTTTTCGTATACTACTAAATAAGACGTTTGTCGCAAAGGATTTTTGGTAGTGCTACTGTTGACATCCGTTTCATCTGTAAAACGATTGGGCATAAAATTGTTGACCGACTAATCCAACCTCAAGGTTAATATGTTAGGTAATACTCCAAATTGTAATCAAAATAAAAAGTGACTATTTTATCCCAAAGTATTTGTGTATATTAATTTATTTTAAACAAAATTTAACTTACGATGAAGAAGACCTTATAAAAATGGATGAAAAATACCGCAACATTACAATCAAATAATGATAAGTACCTTTTTTATGCTACCGCTCACTGTGTGCATAAATTCACTAACATGCTCCAAAACAGTTACATTAGCAGAATAGAAAGAAAGGCCTACATTCGATTCCAAGAATATGTTCCAAGATTCTTGGGTTCTAAAGAATTATACTCTATCAACAGTGTAATATCAAGACATCTTTTTGATATAGGATGATAAATCCAAATCTTCCGAGATGACTAAGAGATAATAGAACTTTAGCATACCAAACTTATCTGGAGCTTAGTAATCGAATGCCTCACACCCGATTTATGAATTCAAAAGGAAATTCTCATAAATCTCGTCCCCCCTTTCAACTTATTTTATTACATCATTCAAAACTTTCTACTTCGTATTCATAATTTCATTTGTAACTGCCAGATCTCAACTCTTGTTATTATGACCTGTTACATAAACGTTTATAGTATAACCATTGAATACAAAATTTAGTGTAAATACAAAGACAGATTTCTATTATGGATTCATATTTTGCTCTAAACGTCAACTAATAAGAGATGGTTCTTTCATCGTTTTGGTTTTATTAGGCAGTTTTTTTGATCTGCACATGTTCAAATGAAGTTTTTACAATCTTTCGTTGTGTTCATCCAATGGGAAGTATGTGAAATCAAAGAAAAAAAGAGTATTATAGGCTTTATAAAGTACCCAAAAATAAAGTGGTAAGCTTTTATGATGAAAAAACCTAAATTTTAAGGTCTCGAAACTTGGTCAAGGTCCTGAAAATTTCATGAGGCATATAAATCCTCCACACACTTCAAGTTATACTTGAAATCAGATCAATATTGCTTGAAAATAATTCTAACCTATAATCAACTACATATTTCATAATCTGAGCACACATTCCGTAAGTTGGATGACATTGAATCGCCATTTATAATCACATTGATTTTTAATGCATTGAAGATGAATTTCTAAGATACTGTTTCATACTTGAGAGGATTTCTCAAGCAATCCATTTATACTGTTAAATCAACTGATGATATCATATCAACAAAGATATTAATAAGTCAGTAGACAATTTTAAAATATAATGATTGAGATTTGTTATATCATGTGCTTGAATGCCCTGTTAATCTATGTGACGTGACGATACCGCTAATTAAAGAGCAGGGATTTATTGATCGGACCAATCACACACAAAACCCGTGCGAGCAGTCTAGAGTACTTGTCGGTCATGCTCTCTGCCTAGACCAGCCAGTCAAGCCCAGAACACCAATCTCAGCCTCTGCAGTATGAATCATTATTTTCAAACATACTGGGTTTATATACCAAACAGACAGACCACATCGTAGCATAAAATGGAAAATAAAATTTGTACAAGATTCAGCTAAATGTGGTTGTGAATGTGGGGAACAGTAATTAATAATAAGAGGAACATGAATATGAATAGTTTAGTTACCTAACCATTACACGATAGGAAATATACGTATCATATTGGTCCATAACTAGTTCTCAATAGTTACCATTCATAATTCTTTTCGGGATATAACAAGTTAATAAATCGGTTGATGTGAGACCATTGCTAAGGAGTCCCATACTAGAACGAAACCTCCATGCAGTGCTTTCAGATTTTCAACAGTTTTCTAACATCAACTGATTCATGATCTCAACCAAAACTTAAAAATCTCCCCAATCCCATACTGATAAAATATAATGAATTTTTAAAAAACAACAAATCTTAAGAAATTTAAGGCAATTAGTCCCTTTGATAAATTTCGATAGTGTAATAAGAAGACGAAGATTATCAGAACTATGTGATGATATATTAGCGCAATACATTTCGAACAGTCTGATCACACATTTACTTGTTAAGAACAAAATAAAAGGTCAACTAGACTGGAAATGGAGGGGATAAGAGTAGACAATGATAATAATAACAATGTGAAAACAGTTTGAAACCTAATCAGTCTAGGTAATAAGTTAATATTACCAGGGTAGGTTTAATGTGAGAACAAACTGTTTTTGAATACACAAAGGGGGTTTGAATTTTCGTATGGCTAAGGCTTCAATAAACCTTAGTATACTCCCTTTTACACTTCTAAACAACACAACAAAAGCCGAGTTAAGATCAATCTTATGGCTTGTTTCGATTATATGTTTGGCAATAGAGGATGATGGATGTTTATCCTCTGCTCTTATCGGGTCGTTTGATTCTATTTTTTTCTGCAACCATTTTGGTACAAATTATTAAATCAGCTTTAATTAAGTAATATCTTGTGATTATGTCTTTCTTTGATCCAAAAAATTCAGATTCAGAATGAAATGTCAATTTCATCTTGTTATATTTTTTAAAAACCCACATGACTTCAAAATAAGTGAAAAATAACAATTGTGATAATGATTTGTATGAATGATGAAAGTCTTGTGACAAGCTAAAACGTTATCTATTACCAGAGTAATATGTATATTTTGCTTTATGATATCTTGTTGTCTAGGTGATTTATGTATACGAATAGTTTTGAAATATAACTATCACTTATGTATAGATAAAATGATTCATAGATTGATCATTGAAATTCATGTAAATATTTTAGAAATACTGCTCTAGTGAAGTGTTGCACCAATTGAAGTACACTTGAAGGAGAAGCTTTGGAGGATGTGAAAACCTTTAGATATCTGAGCAGCATCATTGATGAACACGGTGGATCTGATGCAGATGTGAAGATGCTGATCGGCAAAGCAAGAGCAGCATATTTACAAGTGAAGAACATCTGGAACTCAAAACAATTGTAAACCAACACCAAGATCAGGATTTTCAATACAAATGTCAAGACAGTTCTACTTTATGGGGTGGAAATCTGAAGAACTATGAAAGCCAACATCCAGAAGATACAAGTGTTTTTAATAACAGTTGTCTATGCAAAATACTTCGGATCCGTTGATTAGACACTATCAGCAACAAGCTATTGTGGGAGAGAACAAACCAGATTCGAATGGAGGAAGAAATCAGGAAGAAGCTCTGGAAGTGGTTAGAACACACAGTGAAGAAATCACCCAACTGCGTCACAAGACAAGCCCTGACATGGAGTCCTGAAGGCCAAAGGAGAAGAGGAAGACCAAAGAACACATTAAGCCGAGAAATCCAGACAGACATGAGAAGAATGAACAAACGTTTGATAGAATTAGAAAGGAAGGCCCAGGACAGAGTGTGTTGGAGAATGCTAGTGGGCGGCCTATGCTCCATTGGGAGTAAAAGGCATAAGTGAGTAAGTAAGAAGTGATGTACCTACTAAAGTGATCTAGATCTTGTTAGAATCATTGTTTGTTTTAAGAAACGCTTTTATCGTGAACTGATATAGATTGAAAAGATCTCATATGTAATCATAGCCACGTATGTTCATTGATGGCTAACTTTCAGATGAATTTTCGGAAATCTCTGTGGAAAACTAAAACCTGTGAAGTAATTTGAGTCTCATGTAAGTAAACAACTTGTTGATGACATCAGATGTGAATTGTGTTGGATCAAAACATAAAAAGTGGAAAATTGGACTACTGAACCTCGACGTACAAGTGTAGTTTCCACACTGTCGCTGCAAATCCTTGTCATGAATTTCATTCTTTGTGGGTAATTATTATTGAGAATTCTCAAACTTGGACAAAGTGATGTTTACTACTTCTTTTAATGATTCTAGGGTTGATGATATCAGTTTGTAATAAAATCAACCCTAATAAGAAAGCACCTATGTCAAACAACCCAAGCAAAGTAGATTGCATTTCCTAAATGCCTACACAGTTCACTATCAATTTGTGTTCAAAAACAAATGAAGTATTACAGATCATGTGTCTACTGTACCGTTCATAACAATGAAATGTAAATGAACCAAGTATTAGATACAAAATTATTTTACAGATTCATTAGTTTATTTTATTTGAATTCGAATTTGGAAGGGAATAGAAAAGATGTTGATTTCTGGTTTATATTATCAGTGAAAAAATTCTGTGTGGACATTTAGCTTTTAGGCGAAAAAATACATGCAACTAAAAAAATTTATATGTATAGGGTTGTGGGGATTGTTGAAATTTAGGGACAGATCAATGTTATACGAACACTGGAAACCCGGAAATACTCAACGACTGCTTCGTCCTAGTATGAGACGACTCAAAGTTGCTCATCCACGACCCCGCGACCGTGAAAAGGACACAGGATTTTCGATCTAACGTGCAAATCCTTGACCTCTAGACCACTCAGTTAGCACGCAAAGCGTTTACGAGTGAGACCTAAAGTCTTGGGTTCGATTTTAGCATGGGGGATGGTGGATGTACACTGTTGAGGAGTCCCATATTAGTTTCAAATTAGTAATATAATGGAATTAAGAAAAGTGAGCCAATAGAACGTGATTAAAACAAATTTAAGATAAAAAGATCAGCTGAAACATCGGTATCCACTAATTTGTTTGTCTGTAAACATTTACTCGGTTATCACATAATTCATATTTTGAAATCTCTAATAGATGTGCAATAATTTTGAACACCTATTCGTCATTACTTGGTGACCAAACTGAAATGTTAACATTTTATTGTGGAATAATAATCTATATTAGCTACAATTGGAAAACTGAAATTAACCAAGTATGTGGTGGGATGCAAGTAAAGTAATTTTTTCAACTTTTCAATATACCCGAATACTGAGTATCTGAAAAGGACTTTTCATTCTTCATGAAAGATTGTAGGTGTAAGAGTTCTAAACTTCGACTTATAAGAGAGATAATTATGGAGCTTAATGAATAGACCTCAGTCCTGACTTCTTAAAAAGTTAAATGTGAAATTTCAAATTTGGATCAATTATCAAAAGTTGACTTACGATGACCCAGAACTAATCAAATAAAGTTTTTAAAAAAATACATGGTAACTAAGGTATTGATTAT
This sequence comes from Schistosoma mansoni, assembly GCF_000237925.1. Classification (NCBI taxonomy): domain Eukaryota; kingdom Metazoa; phylum Platyhelminthes; class Trematoda; order Strigeidida; family Schistosomatidae; genus Schistosoma; species Schistosoma mansoni. The sequence goes on from NC_031502.1 coordinate 59,234,774, forward strand.
GAATGTTTAAATATAGAAACATATTAACTAATTAACTTCAGAACGGATCAAGCTACTTAGGAGGAAATTATTCTAATATTCATTTATTCTGTATAAACGTATCAGAAGGGGTTTTGTGGAGATTTCAGTATTTTCATAGTTGAAAATATGAGTCGATTGAAGCTAGATCACCATGGAAAACCTGAAAGTACTGGACGGCAATTTCGTCCTATTGTGGGATTCCTCAGCAGTTTGCATCCACGACCTCGCCTCGCGAGATTCGAACCCAGGACCTACCAGTCTCGCGCCAGAGCACTTAACCGACAGACCACTGAGCCAACATCCGTTGGTGTTAATGTCTAACTTCAACCAATCCACAAAGTTTGAGCAACCATTCACCAATTGTCTTCAGTGAGTTGATATCTCACAACAGACGTGGTTGAACTCCACTGGTCACTGCTTCTCACTAGAACTCCAGGACATGTATCCTGAAATCAGTCACTAGTGAACATATGATTATAATCAGAAGGGATTTTGTGGAGATTTCAGTATTTTTCCTTAGTTGAAATCATGACTGCTCCCGGTGGCTTTTCTTAGGTTCAACCACGGTCAGATAATGTGGGATTTTGATGTACTCAACGAGGGACCGTAGAGCCGTTGAAACTCTGTCGTCACGCACCTTGCAGGCAACAGGGTGTAGCAGATGCAGTAATCAAATCTCTGTGAGTAAAACGCGACATGGA
>NC_031502.1:59235695-59255340 GCF_000237925.1 Schistosoma mansoni
GACGCTCTTCCGATCTTATCAATCAGATTCTCATTATTTTCGTGCAATAAACTAAATTTGCACGCTACTTAGGAAATACAGAGAGGAAAAAACCATCCGACCTTATTTAAAACATAAATGATTTATATCGTCATTAGGAATGGGCTGAACTGTCGCGTTATCGATATTAGGGACTGAAACTTGATTAAAGTTTGGTCCCTAGTATCAGCAACCTGATAACTCAGACCTTTTCTAGTACCCATATGAACATCATATCTATTGAATAGATTAGTGAATTTATGAGCTCGGTAGCTCAGTGGATAACGCGTTGGGCGTTTTGAGCAAAATATATGCTTACTGTATTCTTTTAGCTAGCGGATTTTCTATTTATTAAAGTATCATTGGCACCAGCGACATCAGCCGAATCTTTGATAGAAGATCATACATTGTTTTAGTCATGATTTTAAAGTTATAGGTAATAAAAGACCTGAACAGTTGTAAAACGGATTGAAATACAGAGGTACGTAGCTTTCGATATATAGGATAAATAATAAGTGTAGTTATACTCATAGTTTAAGAAATGTGGCATATACACTCATAATAAAATGGTATGTTTTATTTAGTTCACCATAAATATGTGAGTACGCCCTACTCTACTTAACACCAACTAATCACCGAGTGTTAACAGTATCTTGCTTTTAGTCTTTATTCCTCGTCGAGTACTGTAGATTGAATTGTAATGTTATACCATTTCCAAATGATCAAGTGTGACAATATATTTTTGTTGCCATTTTTCTGTAGGCAATCGAGAAGAAACCCTGTAATTAAATTTAGATCTAGCAAGTGCTTGATATCAAGGAATATCTAATAACTTAGCTGACCTATCGCTCCAAACTGAGTTACAATCTGAGTCAGAGTTTGTTACAACTAGGAATATTACATCTTAATCTATTCCGGTAGTAACTAATCTTCACCATTACAAACTGATTAAACAACGAATTACCTCAAAGGTAGCAATTCAATACACCTAATAAACTATCATTGGAACTTTCATCTAACTTATATCAAGGAACGTCTTTAAACTAGAATTGAAATTTTACTATTCAGAATTTACAGAAACCTACATTGTAAGATTTATGAATATGAGTTGGTGATTTACTTGAAGTACTAAAATAATTGCGATTAATTTTAAGCAACGTATCTCATTACTTATCTCAGGAAATACGCCGACGACATAGTTTTATTTGGTGAAGACGCTGACAAAATGCAGAGTATTCTGACCACTATAAGCAACTATGCAGGTATGTTCAGGGTGCGATTCTCTCCCTCGAAATGCAAAATGTTACTTCAGGATTGGGTTGCATAGACACCTGAACTAATGATAGGGAGTGAAGTAGTTGAGCGTGTTGACCGCTTCACTTATCGTGGGAGTCTCATCAGCTCTTGTGGTCTGGTGTGTGACGAAATCTCAGCACGGATACAGAAGGCTCGTCTAGCTTTCGCCAACTTGCGTCATTTATGGCGTAGGCGAGATATCCATCTAACAACCAAAGGACGGGTTTACAGTGCAGCAGTTCGTTCCGTTCTACTTTATGGCAGTAAAACATGGCCGATAAGAGTAGGGGACATTCGTAGGCTATTAGTATTCGATCATAGGTGTCTTCGAAGCATTGCTCGTATATTCTAGGACCACCGGGTAAGTATTGCAGTTGTTAGGACACAGATACTAGGTAAGAATGGCAAATCGATTGATGAGGTAGTGAAACTTCACCAGTTGAGATGGCTGGGACATGTGCTACGTATGCCCAACCACTGACTGCCCCGACGTGCAATGCTTTATGGTGTAGGAGTAGGTTAGAAGAAAGCTAGGGGCGGCCAGACTAAAACGTGGCATAAATCCATGAAGTCGCTGACAAGTGGACTGAGCCATGTTGGTAGGGGTAGACTACCTGGTTGGAATCTGCGAGATGATAGCAATCGATGGTTAAAGACTTTGGATAACATGGCTCAAAATCGTTTGCGATGGCGAAGGTGCATCCACTCTTTGTGTTCTACCAAATTCTAATCTTCTGAATTCTTCATGTCTCTATCCTTTTTCTATTTCCAAATTTATTTCACTGTATTATACTCCTTGAATAACATCTTCCAACCCTAATCTTTCACATAATGCTTATACTCTTACTACTTCTACCACTATGGAATTTGAATCGACAACTGCATCTGTGTGCTAATGTGGTATGGCAACTCGAACTGATGTAAGTACGTACGAAATTATACGTTGTGACTGGCTGACTGACTGATCTCAGGAAATGCTTCACACTTCTGTAGTAAAGTAAACAATTATATTTTATATGATTCTTTGAAGAATACGATAACACTCACCGATGTTTTGAACCCGATCTGTGACTTTTAAATATGGAAGTAAACCAGAAATTACATTAAATTACATTAAGCTGAAGAAAAGTATGATTAAAATATGCCTTTATATAGCTTGAAAAATATTTGAACTGCGTAGTGTATAGTCAGTCAGTCAGTCAGCGACAACGTAGGACCAGGCACATATATGCATCGGTCCAAGTTGCCATACCTCGTTAGCACAACAAGATGAACACCGGATTCATAGAAATAGTTAGTTTAATGGTGGTAATATACAAAAGATAGGTTGTATATAAGGATATAGTATAGGAAAGAGGAACGTTATGAAGCAATTTTAATCTCAAGGTTTAAGGGAAGATAAAGAGGGTATACACCTACGCCAATGTGATCGATTCTGAGCCATGTCACCCAGAGTCTCCAACCATTGGTTACAATAGTCACGCGGACCCCAACCCGGTAGTCTGCATCTGCCAACATGGCTCAGACTAGAAGTTAGTGACTTTGCGGACTGATGGCACGTCTTGGTTTGGCCGCCCCTAACTTTCTTCCAAACATCCCCTACACTAGTCAGCATAGCGCGTCGTGGTAATCGGTGTTCAGGCATACGTAACACGCGACCCAACCATCTCAGTCGATGAAGATTCATGACCTCATCAACTGATTTACCATCGTTCCCTAATACCCTACGTCTAACCTCACTATTACTTAACCGGTTATCCCAGCAGATGCGAGCAATATTTCTAAGGCATCTGTGGTCAAATACTAGTAACCTACGAGTATCTTCTACTCTTAATGGCCAAGTTTCGCAGCCGTAAAGTAGAACAGCACGAACTGCTGTGCAGTATACTCGTCCCTTAATTGATAGACGGATATCTCGTCTTCGCCATAGGTGACGTAAGTTGGCAAAAGCCAAACGAGCTTTTTGAATCCGTGCTGAGATTTCGTCAGACACCAACCCATTAGGGCTGATCAGACTTCCAAGATAAGTGAAGTTGTCGACGCGTTCGACTACTTCACTCCCTATCCTTAGTTCAGGTGTTGACGCAGGTCAGTCCTGGAGTAACAATTTACATTTGGATGGGGAGAAACGCATCCCAAACATCCTGGCATTATTACTGAGTTCCAACAGAAGACTCTGCATTTTGTCAGCGTCTTCACCAAACAAGACTGTCACCTGCGTATTCTAAGTCGATAAGTGGTCCTCCTGGTAGGAGATCAATTCCTGTAAATTCAGTCGAAGAGAGTGTTATTTCCAGCAACAGGTCTATAATGAAGTTAAACAAAAATGGGTTTAGTGGACAGCCTTGACGGACACCACTTGAGGTTGTAAAATCATATGACAGTTCGCCATAAGCTCTCACTCGACTGGTAGTGTTCGAGTAAAGAGCCTTCACAAGGTTTATGTACTTCTCAGGTACACCTTTCAATGACAGACACTGCCACAGAACCTCTCGGTCTACAGAGTCAAATGCTGCTTTCAAGTCAAGAAAAACTATCATTGTCGGACGCCGATAAGCGTGTCTGTGCTCTAAAACTTGACGAATGGTGAATATGTGGTCGATACAGCCACGACCAGGTCTGAAGCCAGCCTGATTTTCTCGTGTTTGCAGTTCACGAGTCTTAGTTAGGCGCCTGATAATTATTGAGGCTAGTATTTTAGATACTATGTTAGTCAGACTAATCCCTCTATGGTTATCACAGGATGATTTTGGCCCCTTCTTATATATTGGGACAATCAGAGATTGTGACCAGTCGGATGGGATTACATCCGTCTCCCAGATTTTAGCCAGAATATTAGTCAACCTAATCGCTAAAATTGGACCACCATATTTAAAGACCTCTGGAACCAATCCATCAGGACCAGCTGCTTTTCCTCGTTTCAGATTAGTTATAGCCTTTTGAACTTCAAGTAGGGTCGGGGGACCTACTTCAATGTTCCATTCAGGTTTTCTAGGAGTAGTGGGTAGTTGTGCAGTAGCTGAAGGCCAGCTAAACTGCTCCTTAAAGTGTTGCGCCCATCGTTCTAAACGTTTGGGTTGAGAGCAGATAAGGGTTCCGTCTTTTTCCGAGATTGTCTCACTTACACTTGACTTCTTAATTCCGGTTTCTTTTATTAGTCTGAATAGTTGCCTGGTGTTGCCTACTGCCGCTGCCTTTTCCATCTCTTTTGCTTTCGTTGCCCACCACTGCTCACGATCGTTCCTTAGACTTTTAGTTAACCTAGATCTAATTTGTTTACGCTCTTCGTCGTGTTCGGAGCCTGATGAGATGAGTTTACGTGAATCCATCAGTGAAATAGACTTAGAAGAAATCCACTGGTTTTTTGGAGCCTTATAGTTTAAATAACTAATAGATATTACTGCTGTTTCCACAGCTGTTCGTATGTCTTTCAAAGCAGCATCTGGGTCAGTCTCGTTTACAGATTTGCCTAGATGTGAACTCAGTTGTTTCTGGAATTCGCATTTGGCTTTCTCGTCCTCCAGTTCAATCCTAATGGGTCTTCTTAGTGTACTTTTCCTGCGTCCATTGAGGCGCAGACAAATGCGCGCTCGTATTAAAGCGTGACCAGAGTCTAAATAAGTATTCCAATACGAGCGACAATCTTCTATTGAGCCTCTCCAACGATGACTGATGACAATATGGTCTATTTGAGTCCATCGTTGGTTTGGTGCAGGTGGTCTCCATGTTAGACGATGTCTCTCCTTATGCTTAAAATTAGTGCTTGCTAAAAATAAACGATTGTCTGAGCATAGTTGCAACAGACGATCACCATTATCGGTTCGTTGAGCCGGAATACTAAAACACCCACCTAAATGTCTTTCTGTTTGATTTAAGCTGCCTACCTGGGCATTAAAGTCACCCGCTACGACTACTATGTCTGAGCGCTTAGCTTTCTGAAGAAGCTTAGAGAGCTTTCTGTAAAAGTCATCTTTCACTTCATCATGGCTGCAGTCAGTGGGAGCGTAGGCAGAAACGACGAAAAGGCAACGACGTGTGTCCCTATCCTTCCGAGTTCTTACGGATCCATTTAGCTGGACAGCACACAGGCGACTGTTAATGGGGATCCATTCTAATAGTGCCTGTTCTGCCCTTGTACTTAGTGCTATGCCTACACCTGCAAGTCCACGAGAACTAGCCAACGGGTCGCCAGATACACGGAGGGTGTATTTTGTTGGCTGTCCATTTTGGCGAGGTGAGGTCAAGTGAATGACCACACTGGGATCCTGTATGCGTGTTTCGGAGACACAGCATACATCAATGGTACGAGATTCTAGAGTTTTAGCTAAGGAGGCCTGTTGACCGATTTGGCATAGGGTACGTACGTTGAAGGCTCCAATGTGTAGTTTGGAGCGAGGTTTTAGTAGACCTGGGACAGCGTTTCGCGCACTAGAATCGTTGGCCATGGTGACACTTGAGGAGGAAACCGGAACAGGAAGTTTAGTGTTGAAAGTCAAGGTAGAAGGAATAGTAGGAAGTGAAGAAGGAGATTGATTATGAATACAGTGGTCTTGAGTGTTGTTAGAGGTATGAGGGCAGTTATCACTTCCCGGTTGCCCACACCGTGGAAGGGTTCTTCTAGAGGTACCTGAAAAGGAAATTGGGTTAGAAGTGGTCTTAATGACCTGAGAGCGTGACCGCAGTGCCCAAGGGACAACTGCTTGAGGTCGGTCACACACGACCTTTTTGTGGGTAGTTATTGTGTTAGCTCCGTTCTTCAAAGGACCTTACCGCCGGAGACGGAAATCCGTGGGATAAGGCGAGGTGTGCATTTTTAGGGTCGACCTTTTCTAACCCCACCCCTCCTTGTGGGAAGGCAGCATCGCTGTCATGCTGCTTGTCTGAAGGAAACACCTTACTGCCGTCACACATCTGTACAGTCAGCAGTACGACTTCGCCTTCGGACCTTGGGATTGCTGCTTTTAGTCTCACCGCTCTTCAAACGACCTGCCTGGCATGGTAGGACCTAGAGGAACGATTGTTCCAGCCAGTATAGCTCGATTGAATCATCACGATAGGAAAGCCCGACCACCACGTCGAGGTAGCAGCAACGGTCGGGAGTAGTGTATAGAGGATCTTTTACTGTATTTCATGATATAAGAAAGTAACTAAATAATAAATTTTCCAAGGAATCAAATTCAATTATCCAATGTAATTCTTTGTGGTCTCTTACGTCTGATAGATGAGGTAGGACTTAGAAACTTATTCGATAGAATTAATTCATATGTAAAGTGTCTAATACTAGTTAGATATTAAATTCACTTGGTGTTGTTTACTTGTATCTTCCCATTGTTATTTAGGACTGCCAATGATCAGTCTCTTGTTGGCATATGTGCATACTGTGCAGTCTGCCTCGATATTGCCTGAAGTCACAAGCTTTATGAGCAGAAATGGATAGTGGCTAGCAGTGGAATCCAAGACGTGCGTTTCATCCTAATTGGGACTCGTCAGCTGGGTGTACCTGCATCTCAGAGTTGATGTTCACTCTGGGACTCGAACCCAGTAACTTTCACTTTAAACGCCATCGCGTTATCCCCTCAGCTACTGAGTCCTGATAGCCACTTGATTGTGCATGTACATGCATGTACATCCAGCTGACGAGTCACAAATAGGATGAAACGTGCGTCCTGGATTCCACTGCTACCCACTGTCCATCTTTGCTTATAATGCTTGTGAATTAAGGTTATATCGAGGCAATACGCACAGTATGCACATATGCCAATAAGAGACTGACCAGTTGCAATCCTAATCATCAATGGGAAGATTCAAACAAACAATACTATGTGTATTTTAAATTCAGTTTACTACAAAGGACAACAAATAAATATTATCAGTATCTAAAACACCATTGAAATTAATACCTTCAACGTGTATTAAATATACTATAAATTAAGAAGTTTCATTCACCCCCCCCCCCCAATAGTTGACTCATTTTGTAAATATATTTTAAAAAAAATATAAAACTTACTGACTATGACCGTCTTTGTGCCTGAAAAATCGAAAAAAATAACCATACAACAATCAATAATTTGTGAAAATGTTTACAAATCAACATAAACTATTACGATAGAAAAGATTCACTTGGTGTTGTTTACTTGAATCTTCCCATTGTTATTTAAGACTGCCAATGATCAGTCTCTTGTTGGCATATCTGAATCCTGTGCGGACTGCCTCGATATTGCCTGAAGTCACGAGATTTATAAGCAAAGATGGATAGTGACCAGCTGACGAGTCCCAAATAGGACGAAACGTCCGTCCTGGATTCCTTTGCTATCCACTATCCATCTTTGCTTATTACGATGATAAATAATATCTGAGAAGAGAAAACAAACAAACGAAACAAACTAAAACAATTAAAAGCTCTTACTTCTCCTTATGGCTATTAGAAATGTGAAAAATTAATTGAATAACAATTACAACATTTTGTTCAAAGTAATTTGTTATTAATAAATAAAAAACTTAAGTTGAAATGAGAAAAATAAACTTCTTCGAAAATTCTTAGAATCTAATAAATTTTTAAAATATAACCACTAGGTGAAATTAAAATTTTAATAGTTGAAGTCATGAATCAGTTGAAGCTAGACAACCATGGAAAATCTGGAAGCACTGGACGGCCGTTTCGTCCTTGTGTGGGATTCCTCAGCAGTGCGCATCCACGATCCCGCCTCGCAAAACTCGAACCTAGGACCTATCGGTTTCGCGCGTGAACTCTTAATCTCTAGATCACTGAGCTGGCATCCAACGGCGTTAATGTCTAACTTCAACCGATCCACGAAATTGAGTGACACTCGTCATTGTCTTCAGTGAGTTGATATTTCACAACAGACGTGGTTGAACTCCACTGGTTACTGCTTCTCACTAGAACTCCATGAAATACCTCTTGAAGCCAGTCACCAATAGGCATATGTTGATTAATATCGGAAAGGGGTTTTTGTGGATATTATAGTAATTTTAAAAATATGATTTTGATGGAGTTTTACTCTCTAAGCTGGATGGTTTGGCCGTGAAGCTTTCACCGTTCTTTTGAACGACACCATCAGTACACACTTCAAGTAGAAGTAGACATCATACATAAGCGAACAATATTCTTTTCGATTAGATCCTCATCAGGCTTTATTCTAATATACAGTAATATTTATATGTATATACGAAATTATTAAACCAAACAAGGCAGTTTATTAGTCAATGATAACATTGGAATAGGTTACATAACTGAACGTAATAAGTGAAAAGTACATATTGGTAGTGTAATGACAGGTGTACTAGTTGTGATAGGTAGTAATAAAGGCTTGAATCAATGTTACATAATGGGAAATAGGTCAATGATTAGAAAAAATATAAACACTGAAATAACATTCATAAAATGTATAAGATTACGTAATAAGAAGTGTTCAGATAATTGGACCGTGAAGCGAATATTTGAAAAAATAAATAAATAATTGGTGGGGGGGTGAAGAAAAATAAACGAAGAAAGAGTATGGAAAATAATAATAAATAAAGTCGTTTATTGAGATCAAGGAAGAGATAAAGGCATTACAAATTTCTTGTGAACGCAAAGACTTGGTTTGTTGGCTGAAATTCCTATGGCTTCTGCTATGTGTAAGAGACGAGATCGAACCATATAAAGAAAACTAATAAGAATACTATGAATAACTTTAAATGACTTATTTCTGTCTACTACATGACTGCTATCGATCAAGTGTGATAGAATCGAGCTGCATATTATCCTAACCACAGATGAAGGTGCTCACTAACTTTTTGGCTGAGTTGTCTGGTAATGTGCCCGATCAGTTTTCTCCACAGAGCAGCTGAATTCGTAGATACAGATAGAAGTGGCATAACCAGGTAACTTATATTTTAGTTGAGGAGTCATCATAGATCGGACCGAGTACGATAGACAGATGTTGGCTACATTAAACGTTCTCTTGATTGCTCTAGTCAGTCTATCACGTAACACATCGTCAGCTACATCTCCATTGGATCGTTTTCATGTCTTTTAGGATTTCGATGAAGCATTAACCTTGTTCTTTCCTTCATAATGACCTTCACTATTTAATACGCTTTTTTAATGACTGATTTAAGCTTTTTTTCAATAAAAGACTATTTGAATCACCTCTGAATGATCAGATTGTTCGAAATGTATTGCGCTAATATATCATCACATAGTTCTGATAATCTTCGTCTTCTTATTAGACTATCGAAATTTATCAAAGTGACTAATTGCATTAAATGCTACATTTGTAACTTGTGGGTAAATATAATCAGTTTACTTGACACGCATGACCATTGATCACCACTCAGTGATCAGTCAATTGTGATTACATCTCAGTCCTACAGAAGGCCGGCTACGGCCCGAATAGCTCAGTGGTAACGTCTGTGACTGTGAAGCTGAGTGACACGGGATCGAATCCGTCAGGAAGCACCAGTTCCCAGAAGATTGTAGGTACACCACTCAGTGATCAATCAATTGTGATAATCAGTTTACTACTGAGCTTTGGTTGATGAGTTTGTAAACCTTGATCAATTAAAGTGGTTAAGACATTTTCTAATTATACCTAACCACTGGCTTGGAATCAGTCTCAAAAGCGCTGATGCATTAATTCTCTATCTACTTTCGGATCATGAATTTTTTCATATAAATCTTTACACTCAATCTCTCTAAAATACACCCTTAATATTATTATTAGGATGGGTCTGGATTGTTCTGTTGTTATTGACCGAATTTCGATCAGTCTTAACTGGCATAGTATATCCTGTGCATATTGCTTCAATACGGCCTCTTTTCGTACGCTTTTATAGAATAGGTTGATTGAAGCTAGAAGGGTACTTTTCATGTTTATACATGCATAACACTGAAAACGATTTCTTATTTTCAGGTCATATTTACTCTTATTTAACTTAACAATATGGTTAAAATATATCACTCCACAAAATTGAGCAACCATTCACCAATGTCATCAGTGAGTTGATATCTTCTAACAGACCTGGTTGAACTGCACTGGTTACTGCTTCTCACTACAACTCCATGAAATACCTCATGGAGCCAGTCACTAGTGAGCACATGATCATTATCAGAAGGGGTTTTGTGGAGATTTTAGTAATTTTATAGATTTGAGATCACGAGTCAATTGAAGCTAGACAACCATGGAAAACCTGGAATCACTGGACGGCCGTTTCGTTTTGTAGTGGGACTCCTCAGCAGTGCACATCCACGATCCCGTCTCGCGAGATTTGAACTCAGGACGTACCAGTCTCGCGCGCGAGCACTTAACCACTAGACCACTGAGCTGGCATCCAACGGTGTTAATGTCTAACTTCAACCAATCCACGAAATTTAGCAACAATTCAACAATGTCATCAGTGAGTTGATGTCTCCCAATAGACCTGGTTGAACTATGCATGTATGCATGTATTAATTCATAGTAATCTTTGATAGAGAAAGAAATTTAACATATAATGGTGTAAGAATTAATGGAACAAATGAGTTGGTTTCTTGTTTACTCTAAACATAATATAATGATTTCTTACTGCGATTTATCTTTTTTGCTAATTACAAAGAAAAGTACAAAATTTCAAATTATTGTTTTTGGCAATTTATCAAGGTAAGCATAGTGATTAAATAACAAATCATCTCAAGCAACTAGTTAAGTATCATGAAAGATTTTATTTACAAAGCAAACACTGCAGATAGATGAAAAACATTATAGAAAATAGTACTGTGGTGTATGCTACTGATGTTGACAGGTATAAGTAGTATGTATCACTAAACAAAAGTGGAGGGCCTAGCAACAGAAGGTTGAGAAAATCAAAGAGAAGAGAACGAGAACAGAGAATGATTGGTATGGAAACGAAGGAACAACAAAATGTCTTTAGCAACCGATCGATATTTTGCAAATGAATTATCTATTGTATGGTTCTCAGATTCTACCAATGTTGTATTAGGAGATATTTGGTTGTTCCCGCTTGTGGTCTTGTTCATTACAGTACCACATGTAAAAGTTCAGTTAAATTCTGATGAGTAGTGTGAATCTATATGTTCAAACATTTATCTGATAACATTTTACAATGTGACATTTCACTGTATTCATGACATTGTAAATACTCGTACACAAATTGATGCTATTACAATGCCGTTCCATCTAATTTCCTGGTTGAATTTTGTAAAATTGTTGTCTTTACTATACTCATTGTCAGAATAAAAACAACTGGAAGACAATGTACGTCACTTAACTTGAAGTAACGGCATCATGGGAAGCTTACTAGCCAAATCAATCAATTTTACAAAGCTATTTGAGTTTTCAGTTTTATCTTGCTATTCAATAAGGATAGTTGTCAGCAGTGTGATAAAGAAATAGAAGAACATATATATTTGACTTCCGAATATTAAGTTTTGAAGTTATTTTATTGCAATCTTTCATGGTGAATAAGTAGTTCATTTTGTCTACCATACCTATTAATTTCCCACCTAAAATCTCGCATTACGGTTAATCAGTACAGATATATCACCATCAAATTCTCATCCTCGAAAGTTCCCAATCGTCTCTGATATATAATCGTATTCTGAAAAGCGGTAATTATATAACTTATTCATTTGGTTATTTCTATTGGTAATAGGAGCTTGCTTGTATGACATGGTAAATATTTGTGTTAGATACTGCTTAGTTCAGTTTATACAAATCTGGCTGTTAATCTGAATGTCAATAAATCACAGAAAAAGTAGTGTATTCAAATTTGATTTTGGTTGGTTTTGTTGAGTCAAATAAATCTTCATCGGTTGTCTTCATGTTTTTATATGAGTTGTCCGATTCACAAAGTCCCAGTACCAAGTTAGTTAATCACTTCCACATGGTTAACAAAATCACGGTTAGAAATTCAAATTTATCCACGTATCTAAACTTTGCATAAATCTTCCTCACCGAGGATAGAACTTATTCAATTTAAAGGAAGACAAATGTTCATAAAAATGTTGAAGATAAATCATGTTCTCAACTGAAATCAATATTTAGTGGTAATGTTCAAGAAGAATTGGCATTGCTGAATACTGTGAATACTGTGATATTTAACATAAACGATCGAGTCTGAATCCAGATCTCACTCATAGTAACACTAGTTCAGTAATTCTAGGTTCTCGAAATAATTTAATGAAAATAAAATTATCTTTCATATGACAATATGAAGTAAAGATTATTCATTGTTTCTGATGTGTGGGTGAGAATGGTAATGATTGGTTGGTTTGCTGAGTCAGACATGTCGATAGTGTAACAGGTGTTATATATCCCCCTATCCTCACTATTTATAATTATTATTGACTGACTGTTCTTCTTGTTGGATTGTGTCGGATTTTGGTGTGGAAATATATTAACGTTCTAGTCAGGCTAATCTCGTGTTATTGATCTGAGTTGTGTTGAAGTCCTGTAGAATAGACACTGGGAGGGAATCTAGTATAGATATTCGTCTAAAGTAAATTAACATCCCACATACGTGAAAAAAGAAACCCTAGTGTGATAACAAGTATCCTACCGTTTATAACAGTTTCTATTTAGTTTCACAAGCTCTTAGATAAAATACATTACCGAAAATATTTGATACTACATAAATAAAACAAAAGAATAGCTAATGAACTAAAAAGTAAATTGTACTGAGAAAACGTACTGTTCTTTGGATTTTGGACTGCATTAAACAAATATATAACAACATTCATAGTAAACGTGTATTTCAAAAATTTAAAGTATAATGATATGGATCTAAATACATCAATTTGATGAAGCTCTATTCTGATTTTTCCCGTAATGATGAAATTACGTAACATTACAGACACACCTTGCTGACGAGCGCCAAGTAGCACGAGACTCGGGTTCAGGGTTTCCTGTTGACCTCTTCCAACCACCATCTTATTTCACAAAAGTTTCAATACATAGAGAGTGACTTCTGATTAAATCCATATAGCCCTTCATTATTTTTGTTAAATTTTTCATTGATATAATTACACTGTTTCAAAAAATTGCATAAGTAATAATTTTTAGATAATTAAAATGTAGTTCATAAGTGTTATTGATCAGAGTTCGACCTCAATTTGAGTATTAATAGAGACCAAGGTGCACTCGATAGTTGTTTTTCTGTTCTGTGAAAAATTTCGTATAATATTTAGATCAATCTACATAAAACTCTCTCATCAATACAATATCTTGTGTTTAGTAGTGATTTACTTTACGGTAGGTTCTTGGATTTCAGATGCGAAGTCGTTATCGTTAGGATTTGATCGTTCAAAAGTGAAATAGTTGCAACTAAGTAGGATTGAATAACTCTCAAGCTATATTATGAATTGATTAAAGTTGAGCATGTATGTATAATGCGTAAAACATGAAACCGGGCTTGAACGTCACAGGTTTTATCCAAACCAGTTGTGTGGTTGTAGATTTCAGGAAAGTTCCATAAATTTGTTCAAATTCTAGCTCATTTTTAATATTATCCTCATAGGTACCAGTCTGAGAAGAATACCGAATAAAAGTCAAATCAATTTTCTCAAAACTCTCTTATCCACAACGATAAATAATGATGCTTTAGATAAATATTTGGGGAATAGTATTGGGGTCGTACAGGGATATGTGAAGTTGGTCAATCGGTAGAATTTCGACTAGTCACATCGCAATACACAATATCTTTATATTAAATAAATATATTTCTGAAAATATCTCTGCTTACCCATGACCGTCGTCGTTTCCCCTAAGAAAATTTAGAAAAACCAAAGGTTTCATAAATTAAAAGAAAACATGGAATTGCTTATAAATGCTCAAAAAGTGGACTTCATTTCAACAAGTTTTTTTAAGGAAAACATTAACTTACATTTTTCCTGCTTGTGAGTAATTAACAGATGAATTAGTATAACGAAACGTTTTTCTAATATACACTTGATATGATAATAATGGTTACAATAATGTGACTCAAAACAAGTATAACCCTAATTCCCAATGGACTCGTAAAACTCCACTATTCATTTCCTTCAGGTTGATGGAAACAATAGGTCATAATCATTTAAGGGCGACAGTTAATCTCAACTGTATTTAAATGTATTTATGAGGTGATCACTCATGTATGTATATATATTGGGAGCAGTTCGTTCGTGGTAACGTGGATATACTTCAAATGATCCTCTTTGTTTCATGATACCATATTTCATTCACTATTGTTAAAATATGTTTTTCATTCTTTATTGGTACAAAAAAATATTAAATTTTTCATAAATGGATGATCCATAGCATTTCGAGCTGAGAATAGTATGAGCTATCACAGACTGTATATTTATTTAGATTTCATACCGCAAATATTTGTTAAACATAGAGATAAGATCTGAGATATGTAATCTAGGGTCTCTAACAAGAGCTTTTTATCATTCGTAAAACATTATCGTAGAAGTTGTCTGGAAGAACTCTAGATGCCTTCTTGAGAGTCTAGGGTTTCTATTTTCCCAACTATTTACATATTTACCTGAGCAATTATGTCGAAAAAAATAACATCATTTATTCACTAGCTAATATAAAAGATTACAGCCTACTACTGTAAAATATCGTGAACTTAAAGTGAAGATATCACAATGACTGTCAACATCCATTGAAAAGAGTATATGTTAATTAAATGTCTGTTCTTGAAAAATAGTTCCACCTTAAGGTCTCACGTAATAACAGTGGATAATCTTCAACTTTCCATAGGGTTAAACGAGTAACGTAGTTGTAGTAAACTCAAAAAATTTCCGAATTTAGATTAATTTATTATCATTCAATTTTGTGATGTATAGGAATATGATATATTTTCAGCATGAGGATTTGAAGAGATTGTAGTATTTTCACAGTTGAAATCACGACTCGATCTCAACTAGACCATCATTGAAAACCTGGAAGCACTGGATGGTTGTTTCGTCCTAGTATGGGGCCTCTTGGAAGTGAGCATCCACAATTGCACACATGGGAGTCGAACTCATGACCTCCGGTCTTACGCGCCAACTCCTAATCCTTAGAACATCGATCTGGCATCCAGAGGTGTCAATGTCTAACTTTAACCAATCTACAAAATTGATGATATAAGAATGAAATGAAACCCTTAATCTTATACCTTACATCGACTCATTATATAAACAGAACAAAATACTAGATGATGTAAACCTATTGTACATTTACGGGGAGATTTGCTATAAAGTTAATCCTCAAGAAAACATTCAATGAATATATATTTAACAATCTTTTAAAATAATAAATGAAATGATTTCTTACCGTTGAACTGTGGTTAGTCTCTACAGAAATACAATAATCGTTCATACGATGATTTATATAGGGTGATGAAGAAAGATAAACAATGTCAAAAGAGAATAAAGAAACTTGTTTACAGTAAATTACATTGTTTTGTATACTTAACTATATATAAAACAAATGACCACATTCAGAATGATCTGTTTATTTGACAAAACAATAGAATCTTTTAAGTTTTGTCAATAATCTGTTTATAATCATGATACATTAATATCGGTTGACAATTATTGCATGTCGGTTATGATTTCCGACTCGACCCCGCCCCACCGCCGATGATGAGACAGATTACTTCACTTTTGTTCTAAATAATTTCGACTACTTACGGTCAGATGACTTATTGTATTAAGTACTATATACACATATATCATTATTTTGGTATACACCATAAAACATTTGTGGAAAATAAAGCAACGCCCTTTATGAATAACTTCATTTTAGGTTTTATTGATAAGTTGATACTGATTGAATTTTAGATATAATTTTAAGAATAGATCTAATTTAATCTATTGAGTGACTAGATTCATAGCTTTATTAATTAGTAAAATATATATCGGTCGTGCACAGACCAAATTGCGACAATATGGATCATTGTGGAGCAATCAGTTGAGTGGAATTCATCACTAAACTACAACTTCATCGACTATGTGAGGGCGTTTGACAGTATGGACAGGGGAATACCATGGAAACTTCTTCGACACTATGGAGTTCCTGAGAAGATTGCCAACATTATCCAGAACTTATACGATGGACTACAGTGCAAAGTCGTGCATTGAGGACAGCTGACAGATGCATTTCCAGTAAGGACTGGAGTCAGACAAGTCTGTCTGCTATCCCCCTTTCTCTTTCTTCTGGTGATTGACTGGATTATGAAGACGTCGACATCTGAGGGGAAACACGGAATACAATGGACATCTCAGAATCAACTAGACGATTTGAACTTCACAGATAACCTAGCCTTACTATCTCATACTCATGAACAACTACAGACGAAGACAACTAATGTAGAAGTAGCTTCTGGATCAATATAACTCAACATACTCAAAGGGAAAAGCAAGATTCTCAAATGCAACACGGAGAACGCCAAGCCAATCTCACTTGATGGTGAAACTCTGGACGATGTGGAAACATTCACGTACCTGGGAAGCATCAATGATGAACAAGGAGGATCTGATGAAGACGTAAAAGTGAGGATCGGCAAAGCAAGAAACGCATTCCTACAACTGAGGAATATATATGGAACCCAAAACAACTGTCAAAATTTATCAGTCACAATCTTCAATGCGAACGTCAAGACAGTCAGTTCTACTAAACGGAACTGAAACGTGGAGAACTACTACATCCATCGTCAAGAAGGTACAAGTATTTAGAAACAGTCGTCTACTCAAGATACTCAACATTCACTGGTCGGATGCCATCAGCAAGGACCTTCTGTGGGAGAGGACAAACCAGGTTCCAGCTGAAGAGGAAATTAGGATTGGACATACATTGAGGAAATCACCAATCTGCACCAAGAGACAAGCCCTAACTTTGAATCTTGAGGGTAAGCGGAAAAGTGGAAGGCCAAAGAACACATTACGCCGGGAAATAGAAGCAGCTATGAAAGGGATGAATAATAACTGGAAAGAACTGGAAAGGATTGCTTGGGACAGGGTTGAATGGAGAATACTGGTGAGCGACCTACGCTCTTCCACGTGTAGTAACAGGCGTAAGTATGCATATAAATATATAAAGTGTAGTACTATTACTGATTTTAACTCAGTAAAACAGTATTTCAGTACTTCAATCCGATATTTTGCCCTTGGATATAAGTGTTGTTAATTGTTTCATCGCTTTTCGACCTATAAATAAAATGTCTTTTACATAGAGATCGTCTTTAATAAAATAGGAATTTTCAAAACTAATGTACTACATTGGAGATCTGAATTGTAAGATGATATAAAACTTTTTTTGTAGTCTCAGTTAAACTTCTGAAAGTGGATCTTTATTCTTAAATAATCCAATTTGGTATAACTCTAAGTATTTATCGTATATGTGCTTTTATCCTAACTATTAAACAAAATAGGTATATGGATCAATATATAAATAAGTGGTATTTTCGATAGGGTTGTCGTCGTCTTTTGAGGGTAATAAATCTTCACCTGTATCAGTCTTACTAGTCCTTACTTTCTAGTCGTGGGAATTGCAATGATTTCTTGTTTTCGAGTATAGGTGACAAACGTTTCCGACATAACACTTAGCGACAACCAGAGATAACAATTGTTGACGCAGTCATAACAGTCGACTACCAGTCATAACAATCAAAATTCTTTATACGATTTTTACTTTACAAAATACTTATTTGTACTGAAGACTTATTCATGATGGCTTGATTTGAAATTTAACACAATATACATATGACACGTAATTCATCTTGAATGGAGATCCAGTCATTATTATTTAAACCTGATCAACGTTTTAGCTTTTATTCATCCTATAATCCTAAACTACTTCTATCATTAACCGGTTTGCAATTACGAAGTTGGAAACACATGGTCATTACTATGGTAAATTGTTTTCTTGAATAGGAATGTATTCAATGCATATAGAATAATCATATAGAATAGTCATTAAGGAAAAGAACGCAGTATGTCATGTAGGTAAAGTGTTGACTTCGAGGGAAAGCAAGATCGTTATCACATCTAGTTTTATGTTTGTCTAGATTTTTTTTTCTTAACTGACAGTCAGTCAATGAGGCGGTCATTCATAGACCTAGGACAACTGCGTGTTGGCCCAAGTACACACATTTCTTATCTTTATAGTGGGAAAGGATGTTAGTAAAATAAAAGGCAGAAAGGGGGTAAGTAATTTAAGCTGTAGTTGAAAGCTAAACATGATAAATATGGTTTTAAAGGAAACGATTGAAGCAGAATATTAAGAAGTATGAAGTGATATTGAGCTCTAATTTAAAATAAATTTTGAGCACTCTGTCTTCGACTTTGGATTAATAGAAGAGTATTGAATGTTTCGGTTTGATATTTTACCCTTTCATAGTTCAAATGTAAATGTTACTGTTTGTTATGTTTCTATATAATCAAATTGAATAGTACTTATTTTCCATCACTGCTTCAAGCCATAGCTCATATTCATCTCTCAGATTCTTACCAGTGATTCCACACTTTCTGACACAAATTTACCGACTGGTATTACATTTGAGTTCGATCCACTTGATTCAGTATTAGGCATCGTAGTCATAAAAAACTGATGGAAATGATTA
The DNA here is from genome assembly GCF_000237925.1 of Schistosoma mansoni. Taxonomy (NCBI): domain Eukaryota; kingdom Metazoa; phylum Platyhelminthes; class Trematoda; order Strigeidida; family Schistosomatidae; genus Schistosoma; species Schistosoma mansoni. The sequence continues at coordinate 59,254,602 of NC_031502.1, forward strand.
CTGTGTAACCTAATGAGTAATGATTTGCACCTTATCACATTGAATGTTTTAAGAACCCTAAAATAAGTACTTAGTGACAAACAACAATGCACACTCTTGGATAGCTAGCACTTCATGTATACAACTCATTTCTAAGTATCGTAAATAGATTAACTTTATTGTCATGGAATCTTTTATCTGTGATCTAATAAGTGACTTTAAGATGGAAACTAAGGCGATATTTTAGAAAACATTTACAGTTTCATGAACATGATATAATGGTATGGTATTACAAAAATTATCTAAAAAATACACATTACCTGTTTATTACGTGTTAGTAACCACCTTAAAACAGCAATACTATTGTAACGTCTTGTTCACAGTTAACTGAAATATCTTTCTATTTATAGATTAGTTGATATGACAATATTTGAAATGATTGGTTGTTACCAAGTGAATGCTTATTAATGTTATGAGATGAAAAGTTAAATTTTTAATGGATTGGTTACATAGAAACTATTTAATAATATACATAAGATAATGGTTATATACTTTGATATATAAGCTACATAGGTTCCATGTAAGATTATTTGACAAAAATAAAATCAATTTTAGTTAACAAAGCTATTTTAATCGGAAGGGGTTTTGTGGAGATTTCAGTATTTTCATAGTTGAAATCATGAGTCGATTGAAGCTAGACAATCAGGGAAAACCTAAACGCTCTGGCCAACCGTTTCATCCTATTGTAGGATTCCTTATA
>NC_031502.1:59255540-59267716 GCF_000237925.1 Schistosoma mansoni
TTCCGATCTCCTGCATCTCAGAGTTGATGTTCACTCTGGGACTTAAGCACAAGTAAGTGGCTATCAGGACTCAGTAGCTAAGTGAATAACCTCATGGCGTTTGATGCGAACGGTACTGGGTTCGAGACCCAGAGTGAACGTCAACTCTGAGATGCAGGTACATCGAGCTGACGAGTCCCAAGTAGGATGAAACGCGCGTCAATCTGGATTCCACTGTTAGCTACTGTCTATCTTTGCTTATGACTGAAATTATTGCAAATAATTTAATTTTTAAAACTTTCAAATAGGTAAATTAAATTGAATAATTACTAAGGAATAAAAGATAATGAGCAGAATGAATGTTTAGTTTTACAAATAGTTACATTTTGAAATGCTATGGGGAAAACATGAACCTATTGATTAACAATAACTATGAGGGTTGTATGAAATAATATTTGCTTTGTGTATTAATCCTCGTTTCTTACATAATTGTATTCACATGCTTCATGATCTTTCCTGTCCATTCGTATCTATTATATAGTACGTTTCGAAAAAGATCCTGAAATTTGTACATCATACATTATATTCAGTATCATTATTGAAGTAACTCTACTTGAATTAATACTGACAAACTATTCTAAGTGAAGATTTGTAACCTTGGAAATGTATAAAATTATCATTGACGAAATATGATCAATAATAATACAAGATGATAGTACTAACTTATTACGAAGTAGTTGATTGTGATAAAAATTTAGATTTATATCATTTAATTAACACTTATTCATTTCAGAAGGGGTTTTCGGAGATTTCAGTATTTTCATAATTGAAAGAGTGAGTCAATTGAAGCTAGACCACCAAGGAAAAACCTGGAAGCACTGGACGGCCGTTTCGTCCTGTTGTGGGACTTCTCAGCAGTGCGCACCCATGATCTGGCCTCGCGAGATACGAACCCAGGACCTACCAGTCTCCCGCCAGAACACTTAACCTATAGACCACTGAGCTGGCATCCCATGGTGTTAATGTCTAACTTTAACCAATTCACTGAATTCTGTTTCAGAAAAACGAAACCTATATGCTGATGATGAGTTGTTCAAATCATCAGTAGAAACATTTACAAATGATCAGTACATATCTCAAAACTGATTGGTTTGATGTAAATTACTAATAAAAATCGTTAAGTATTAAGTCCCATTGCTAAAGTCTATAAAGTATGTTTTACAGAATAAATGTCTTTCGGAATATCTTTAGAAATTCTTATCAAATGTAATTATATTTTCAGAATGGGTTTTGTAGAGATTTTAGTAATTTCATAGTTGAAGTCATTAATCAATTGAAGCTAGACCACAATGGAAAACCTGGAACCATCCAACGGTGTTAATGTCTAACTATCAAAATGACTATAATATCCACAAAACCCCTTCTGATATTAATCAACATATGCTCACTAGTGACTGGCTCCATGAGGTATTTCCTGGAGTTCTAATGAGAAGCAATGACTGGTGGAGTTCAAACGGGTCTGTTGTGAGATATTAACTCACTGAAGGCACTGGTGTATGTGGTTCAATTTCGTGGATCGGTTGAAGTTAGACATTAACACCGTTGGATACCGGCTCAGTGGTCTAGTGGTTAAAATGCTCGCGCGCGGAACTGATAGGTCCTGAGTTCGGATTTCGCGAGGCGGGATCGTGGATGAGCACTGCTGAAGAGTTTCATAATAGGACGATACGGCCGTCAAGTATATACATTACTTGAAATATTGCGAATCTAATTATCCAGAATATATGCTAACTGATAACTCAGAATTTATGTTTGTTGTTACCTAAACTTCTTCGTATAGCTTTTATAAGAGTAGAATAAAAATGATATTTCTTTGTAACCATGAATATATGAGTTTGATTCATACAGTCCTAACACATTTCAATATGTATATCATACAAATAGTCCCATGTTTTCATATGGATTTAAAACACTGGCTATCAAATTTTCCCGACTGCCTGTTGAATTTTAATGTGTTTAGGTAACATACCTATCAGTTAATTTACCGTAATTTACTGAGATCCGTATACTGATACATCAGGAAATTATTCAACTTTACTTCAATATTTGTGGTCAGGCACTTGGTAATTTCACTTTTTTGTTCTAAAGTCTTTATTATTAAAAAAAAATGTTTGGTGTTGTACGCATCATAATTGTATGGAAAAATATAAAGCTCGTATTGCCTCAAATGTTTCATGCATGACCATTTATGGTCTTATCTTTTCAGTAGGTCTTGATGCTTTGAACAATAGGAATATTACACTATACAGTTGACATTTATTTATACTGTGTTTCTTTTGTTAAAAGTGATCCTATGTCTTGTACTCTTACTGTACTTACTGTACTCTTCTAACCTCTTTGATTAGAAAATACGGTTATCAAATTGGTCAACAGACTTAACACTACTATTCTTTTTATAGTCTGAAATCGAATTTTATTCAGTAAACTTTCAGTATCTTAAGTGTTAAATCACATAAAAATAAGCTTCAAAACTAGAAATCCTTCTTAAATAAACCTTAGATACTCGATGCTTTGTATAATTATGTCCTATTTGTGAAAATACTTCAAGATGAATGATATAAAATGGGATTTTTTGAAAGAAATGAAAAAAGATAGAAAACAATCACAGCTTGTCATCTTCTACTTAAGATTGTATTATATGTAACTAAATAAGTTTTATTATTTAACTGTGGAAAATCTGGAACTCAAAACAACTGTCTGTCAACCAACACCAAGATCAGAATTTTCAATACAAATGTCAAGACAGTTCTACTGTATGGGGCGGAAACCTGGCGAACAACGAAGGACACCACCCAAAAGATATAGGTGTTTGTTAACAGTTGTCTACGCAAGATACTTCGGATCGGTTGGCCAGACACTATCAGCAACATTCTACTTTGGGAGAGAACAAACCAGATTTCAGTGGAAGAAAGAAATCAGGAAGTAGCGCTGGAAGTGGATAGGACACACATTGAGAAAAGCAGACAACTGAGTCACAAAGGAAGCCCTCACATGGAATTCTGAAGGTCAATGAAGAAGAGGAAGACCAAAGAACACATTACGCCCAGAAATGGAGACAGATATGAGAAGAATGAACAAGAATTGGATAGAGCTAGGAAGGAAGTGATAGGACAGAGTGGGTTGGAGGATGCTGGTCGGTGGCCTATGCTCCATTGGGAGTAACAGACGTAAGTAGGTAAGTAAAATAAGTTTTATTTGACAAATTAGGTGATTTTTATGTTCAGGTTCTAGGTATAAACACTGGTGACTGCCTTCATCATCACGTCAATGTTTTATAAGAATGCTAATCAAAGAAATGAAACTGTAACTTATATAAACCATCAAATTTATTTCATTTAACTAATAAGTTTCATGTTATTCCATCTTATCTCAACAAAGTTCAGGCAGTGTCGAGCCACCTAGACTAGTGGCCACATTGCGACTTGATCTATAGCATTCGATCAGCATTAAGACGGACTTGGCACCCATGACATTGACCACCACCCAGTGATCAATCAATTGTGATTACATCTCAGTCCTACCAGAGGACGGGATCGAATCCATCAGGGAGCACCAGTTCCCACAAGATTGCAGGTAATCCTTGCTGATGAGTGCCAAGTAGCACGAAACCCGGGTCCAGCGTTTCCTGTTGACCACCTCCAACCACCATGTCATTTCAAAGATTTTATTTCCATGAATTATTTTCAAATTTTAATTGATGAAATAGTATTAGACAATAAATTATTAAGATGAATCTATTCAACAAAATGGTATTAAAGTAGGCTAACGTATGATGGATGATACATCCATTCTATTTTAAAATCATCTTACTATAGCAACTATTCTACAACCAATCTCGATTATATAAGAACTTTCGTTTAAATTAGAGCGAATAGTTTCAAAGTATTTGGGCGCCCAGTTGATGTAAGGCATTAAATAGGAATAATATATTTGGTTAAGTCCTTTTCTTAACTTACACAACAGACACTCTTACTTGAACAGTAATAATTTGCATATTTCTTTGTACTGTTATAATTACTATAGCACATGATAGACTCTAGCTAAAATGTTAATTTCTAAAATTTCACTCGATGATTCATTCTCCTCCCCATGTATATATGTACTCAAATCCTATTATTAGCCTTTGTTTTACCTTGCTGTATTCCTTATTCCATTTCACTATAAATTTGACTTTGTATTTACTCACATACATACATATTCGTCATTCTGCTTCAAATTCACTTGATGTACTTATAGCTTTGGAATCTAATCTATCTGCTAATAAACTGTAGTTACCGCTTCTCTTTGCATTTCTGATTTTAAACACCATTGAGTTTTATATATAATCACGGTCATCGAGGTGACTGATTAACAACGCAAAACCATTACATTCCATTGTAAAATTATATAAGATACATTGTATAATTTAAGATAGTTATAATTAATTTAAGAATGTAAAACTATGTTGTTTAATTGAGATCAGTTAAAGTAAACATAGTTCTTGGTAATTGACAATTTAAATGTACTTTTAAATATGGTACCATTTTGTTTCTAGAATGTTCTTTTTTGTATTTTTTTTTTCTAAAATACTTGTTTTGTTTATAAAGTTTAAAAATGATATTGATCAATTAATTTAGTTGCTATGTTTACTTTTTGTTGTTAAATTATAATGTTTACCTAGATAAAGTAACTAAAAAAAACTATAATTAAAAATTTTGCTGGTTTTTTTTTCTGCGTTTAGCAAAAAAAAAGAAAGAATGTACTTGCAAAAGAGAAATTTAACTTATTTTGTTTTTTGTTATGTTCTTGAAAGTATCATATGTCATGCATATTTCTCAACAACAACAAAAAAACATTTTAGAATTGAAGATGTTATCTTATATGATTTGAAATGTTCATAATAATAACGTATTATAAGCAAAGATGGATAGTGGGTAGCAGTGGAATCCAGATTAACGAGCGTTTCGTCCTATTTGGGACTCGTCAGCTGTATGTACCTGCATCTCAGAGTTGATGTTCACTCTGTGACTTGAACCCAGTATCTTTCGCTTTAAACACCATCGCGTTATCCACTCAGCTACTGAGTCCTGATAGCCACTTCCTTGTGCAATGGAGTGAAGTTGAAATTTACTTAGTATTGTTTGTTTGGATCTTCCCATCGATGTTTTTAGGACTGCAACTGGTCAGTCTATAATTTAGACTATATCGAGGCAAAACGCACAGTATGCACATATGCCAATTAGAGACTGACCAGTTGCAGTCTTAAAAACATCAATGGGGAAGATCCAAACAAACAATACTAAGTAAATAATGTATTATAGTTGGATAATTGAACATAAGATAACCTAATCTACTATCGAATCTCTATTGTTTTTACAAAAGTATAAAACGTGGAAGCACTTGACGGCCGTTTCGTCCTTCTGATAATAATAATAATCATATACTCACTAGTGACTGACTTCGAGAGGTAAATCCAGGAGTTCTAGTGAGAAACAGTGGAGTTCAAACCAGATCTGGTGTGATATAGGAACTCACTGAAGACAATTGGCGAATAGTTGCTCAACTTCGTGGATTGGTTGGAGTTAGACATTAACACCATCGGATGTGGCTCATGGTCTGTCGGTTTAGTGATCTGGCGCGAGACTGGTAGGTCCTGGGTTCGAATCTCGCGAGGCGAGGTCGTGGATGCGCACTACTGAGGAGTCCCATAATAGGACGAAACGGCCGTCCAGTGATTCCAGGTTTCCATTGGTGGTCTAGCTTCAATTAACTTATGCTTTCAACTATGAAAAAACTAAATCTCCACAAAAACCACTTCTGATAAAAGTATAAAACCCCAGAAATGTAAGTAATTGTAAAGATAGCTTGTTGGCAAACTTAAGGAAGCCTCAAGAAGCCCAGAAAGAGCTGAAGATATTCCATCCAATCACTGCTTCCCTATTGTATGAATAAGAAGGATCCTCTATGTGCCTATTAGCTGTCCGAGATGATGATATGCTTTCAGTCAAAAACTATAAATACATGAAATTTTTGTACTATATTTGACACTGTGTTGGGAATAACATTCCTACTTCCTAGTCTTCTGTCTTCTCTCTTGAGACGTTGAGGGTTCGATAGTTCAAGTAGTCAAGTAGTACGTGGCATAGCAAGAATCAAAGCTCTAGATATAACAGTAATAAGTTAATTATGTTACGTTCAGGTCAAAGAAAGTGGTTAGAATGGAAAAAACAACGGACATATTCAGATTTAGAACACTTTTATTTTAGCGAAATGAGTTATGTGTCATTCTATTTTGCAAGTTTCAGTTTAAAATATTTGAGCTTGTATTTATCCATTGAACTATTTAAACTTTCTACAACTTGAGCTGTACTTACTTACTTACTTACGCCTGTTACTCCAAATGGAGCATAGGCCGCCGACCAGCATTCTCCAAACCAACTTGAGCTGTACAGAAGTATTATTGTTGATGTATTTTTTGAAGATAAATAAACTTTTTAGTCGTTTAGACTTTTCATCATAAAAGTCAAATTTGTAATTTTCTTCTTATTCTGAAAGATTACAACTTATTATGAATCAGTGTGAAGTATTGTTCAAAGAGGAAGTAATCTCGATAGTGTAATAGGAAGATGAAGATTATCAGAACTATGTGATAGATTAGCACAATACATTTCGAACAATCTGATTACACATAGCATACATGTTAAGATCATTTATATATAAAAATAAAATGGTCAACGAGACAGATCAAACGTAAGCCATGACAAATAAAAGTAAAGTACACAAAAACAATGTGATAACTACCCTGGATAATAAATCAGTATTACTAGGGTAGGTTAAGGATAAGAAGAAATTGTTTTTAAACACATAAAGGGGTTTTAGTTTCTGTATAACCAAGCCTTCAATAAACTTTAGTATACACCCTTCTACACTTTTGTACAACACCATAAAAGTCAAGTTAAGATCAATCTTATGACCTTTTCCCCATGGCACAAGCAGGTAGCCATCAGGACTCAGTAGCTATGTGGATAACGTGATGGCGTTTGAAGCGAACGGTACTGCGTTCGAATCCCAGAGTGAAAATCAACTCTGAGATGAAGGTACATCCACCTGACGAGTCTTAAATAGGATGAAACGCGCGTCAATCTGAATTTCACTGTTAGACACTATCCATCTTTGCTTGTAATGCTTGTGACTTCAGACAAAATCGAGGCGATACGCACAGGATGCACATATGCCAATAAGAGACTGGTCGTCTGCAGTGTTAAATAACAATATATATATATATATATATACAGCACTCCTAAAATTGAACAACATATGGAACTCAAAAAAAACTGTCAACAAATATTAACGTCACAATGTTCAATACGAACGTCAAGACAGTTAGTTCTACTGCACGGAGCTGAAATTCGGACAACTACCACAGCCATCATCAAAGTGTTACAAGTATTTATAAACAGTTGCCTGCTCAAGATACTCAATACAAGTTGACCAGATACCATCACCAAGAGCCTACTGTGGGAGAAAACAAACTAACTTCTATCTGAACAAAAAATTAGGAAAAGACGTTGGAAGTAGATAGGACACACAGTGAATAAATCATCAAACTGCATCACGAGGCAAGCGCTAACTTGGAATCCTGAAGGAAAGTGGAAAAGAAGAAGACCAAAGAACACGCTGTGTTGGGCATTGGAAGCAGACATCAAAGGGCTGAGTAACAACTAAAGACAACTGTAAAATATTGTCCAGGACAGAGTTGGATTGTGATCCAAAGTATTAAATGTCAACTCAGTCATCACGAGTTCTTAGTATCTTCACTTTGATTGTTCATTGAGTTGTAGCCGAGTATTGCTGAAGTATCATATATTCAGATTACTAGACTGTAGTCCTTGATTTTCAATGACTATTCAATTACAACTGATCGCTAAATCTAAACTATTTTTTGATATACAGTTGAAATCATGAGTTAATTGTAGCTAGACCACCATCGAAAACCTGAAAGCACTGAACGGTTGCTCAAACATAGTGGATTGGTTGAAGTTAGACATTAACACCGTTGGATACCGGCTCAGTGGTCTATCGATTAAGTGCTCTGGCGCGAGAATGATAGGTCCTGGGATCAAATCTCACGAGTGCGGGATTGTGGATGTGCACTGCTAAGGAGTCCCACTATAGGACGAAACGGTCGTCCAGTGCTTCCAGGTTTTCCATGATGGTCTAGCTTCAATTGACTCATGATTTCAACTATGAAAATACTGAAATTTCCACAAAACCCCTTCTGATCTAAAAACATAATTGGAAAGGATTTATTAGCAAATAAAATCATAAAAAAACATTTTCACATTTAATGGTTTCATACTGTAATGTATCATTATTTTAATGGGTAATTCTATTCATATTACTCCTTAGTTTACTTTTAAGATTAGTTTCATTAATCATTATAGAAAAGTACACTAATGCAATATTGAATACTAAGAATATTGTTTTAAGGAAATCATATTCTTTAATGGAATCTCTTTCAAATAATGTTGATAATGATAATGATGAACATAAGATTACAATGAACATTTGCATTGAACCAAGTACATAATCTTCTACTTCTACTTCAACATCATGACCACCTTGAAGTGTTTGAACTGTCATGATTGTAAACTAAAATTTGTAAAAAAAAAAACAAAAACAAAAACTAACTGTTCGTATTTAGTTGTATAGTTTACTGTTGTTTTAATAATAGAAAATTATTAGAATCAGATTTACAAAGTTAAGCTGGATTTTATCGTGGATTGATAACCAAAGCCCATTAGTCTTATCCTAGTTTGAAGGTTTACAGTAGTATCTTCTTCAGTGGTCAAGTTTAGAATGTTTAGATTTTATGGCATGTTTACTAACTTTACATTGCCCCCAAATGCCCTGGTACGGCTGAGAGTTGGGAGAGTCCGCTCTCCCTCTCCAAATGCTGTCACATGGCCATGTGTAATATAGCCCCTGTCAGGGAAGTCCTACTCACTGCCTTCTCGTGGTGGGGGTGTTCTTTATGAAATTAAGAGGATGAAAAGCGAATGTCCAATGCTTTAACCGGGTTGGTGGATATAGAGAGTCCACCAAGGGGAGTTGGAAAACCCTGATTCCAAACCAATGGTGCACATGGGCTCCAGTAATCTGAGGGAACAAATGGCGTATGAACCAATTGTTGGTCACCGCCTACCATGGGACTGCATCTCCCCACGATGCTCTACTGCCTTGTGGGTTAGACCTCTAGGTCAAAGGCTCCGGGTGTGGCCCCTTAAGAAAACCACCAGCTTCAGTATGGGCACCTAGTCAGTATCACAGCCCTCACAAAAATCTCATTTGATCTGTGTGGCGTATATATATCTGGTGCCTCCTTGTACCAATATTTATGTGTATAAATAAATAAAATAACTTTACATTGTCGAAAGTGAACATTCAGATGAAATACAAGTTTTTATTATCATAGTTGAAATCATGAGTCAATTGAAGCTAGACCAACATGAAAAACCTGGAAGTACTGGATGGTCGTTTCGTCCTATTGTGGGACTCCTCAGCAGTGCGCACACACGATCCCGCACTCGCGAGATTCGAACGCAGGACTAGAAGTGACATCAGTACAAAGTTGACGGAATACTTGTTTTTTTTTAAACTTAATTCCTTTACGAAGTGGATCGTAATGAATTCATCCACTTCTGATATCACCCAAAACAATACTTCAATCTGAAACTTTCACTCAGTATTAAAAGCATCCATTTTAGCTAAATGTTGACATTCAAGGTAATTTTGTATAGTATAATCAAAATGTGAAACTTTCGAATTCATTTCTTGTTTTACACCAAAAATATTGGAAGATTTCATACCTTCTCAAAGGATGTCCACCTTTCATAAGTGTATAATTATCCATTAATTTTCCACAATTATTACGTAATAAAAACATAAAAATTGATAAGCAAAGATGGACAGTGGTTAGTAGTGGAATCCAGATTACCGAGCTTTTCGTCCTATTTGGGACTCGTCAATTAGATGTACCTGCATCTCGGAGTTGATATTCACTCTGGGACTCGAACTCAGTAACGTTTGCTTCAAACACCATCGCATTATACACTCAGCTACTGAGTCCTGATAGCCACAAACAATACTGAATAAAAATTGATGTTTCCTCCTTCAAAACAATTACAATTTGTTATCAGGACTATTTCTGAAGGAATAATCATAGATCAAAGTATGTTTTTGACAAGGTTCCGCTTTCTGAGCTAGAAGATTTGGTCGTTGAGCTTCCATTTTTACTCATCTATCTGAATTACAAATCTTCTTCATTATATCAAGATGCGTCCATTGTTGCTCAAAAATCTACGACTTTCACTCAGATAAAGTATATTGAAAATCCCCCCTCAAAGTAATTTAGCACACATAAAAAGAACTGATTTATTTAAGTAAATATACTGATCGACAACGCTCTATTTTTTTAGAAAATATTTAGAAAATATCAGATAATTCCATTTCTTTAAACCCAATTACTACATCACAGCTCTTCCTACTTTCACTATACATTGACCACTGTACTTTAATCAAAATTAAGTAGTATGATACGATTCTGAACTATTCAAATTCACTAAACTAATCAGAAATTTTCAGAAGGGGTTTTGTGAAGATTTTTGTAATTTTGTAGAGTTGAGATCATAATTCAATTGAAGCTAGACCATTATGGAAAACCTGAAAGCACTAGAATGCCGTTTCGTCCTACTATGGGAATTTTCAGCAGTGCGCGTCCACAACCTCGCCTCGCGTGATTCGAACCCAGGACCTATCAGTCTCGCGCCAGAGCACTTAACCGATGTACCATTGAGCCGGTATCCAACGTGGTAATGTCTAACTTTTTTAGTTACGAAAAAGTCATTTAAATTGGTTTAAATGATAACTTAAAAAGTGAACAGTTAAATGCTATTAATTTGTATAAGTTTGAAAATTGATATGGTCCTGAATACTGTATATCAAAATGTAAACTGTGTTCTTTGAGAGCATACTTTTCAGTCAATCTATCCCTGACCTTATGACTTTCTGTCCATTTCTGTAGAACTTAAATACTGACAAGCATACTTACATATTTCACTGTACTTCACTTGATAAAGTGATTCTTTGTCATTTATCAAATTGCATATTAAGAATATGTACAAGACTGAATGTGATTTCATTTGATAACTACTTTCATAATGAAATGGTAACTAGATATAATGACTGTTAATACAAAGTCGTCATCCTGATTATGTATCGAATTACTATTACTACTACCATTTAAAAGATTTAGATAACGTTAATCAGATAATTAGAGAAAACATGTTGTCATTGAGATAAATGTCGATAGTTTGTAGAAAGGTATTCTTGTAGTTGAAATCATGAGTTAATTGGAGTCAGACTACCATGGAAGCATTGGACGGCCGTTTCGTCCTATTGTGGGACTCCTCTTAGGACGAAACGGTCGTCCAGTACTTCCAGGTTTTTCATGGTGGTCTGGCTCCAATTGACTCATGATTTCAACTATAAAATTACTAAAATCTGCACAAAAGCCCCTTCCGATAATAAAGGTATTTGTTGAAATTCCTTGAAAATCATTAACATAGGAGTTTGGTGGTAATTTCTGTTCATATAGGGGGTTTTGTAAAATAAACACTAACGATTATCCTACGACAAATTTCTTTAGCTCAACAATATCTAGACACGAAAAGTTTGTTTCTTTCAAGAACATTTAATGAAATAAACATGTTATGCTCTTTAATCTCCAGTACCAAGAGAATGCCACAAATCAGATTTCAATGTCAGTTGTGGTTGAAATGTTTTGTCCTAATAAAAAAATGTTTTTTAGTGTGAAATTACCAGAAACAATTGACACTGCGTGCCACAAGTTCTAGTCAAACAACAAATATTAGTTACGTCCAAGTCACTGATATCTCATGCTATCGAATGCGAGCGAGAATGAAACACAAATCCAAGGATTCCTGTTTATTAATACAATTGAAAATCATAAGCATCATATTTCTTTTTCTAGTCTTACATGTGTGGTCGATTCGCGAATATACTATAAAAACTATATAGAATGACTGCAACTAAACATTAAATTGAAGGCAAAGATGGATAGTGGCTAGCAGTGGAAT
>NC_031502.1:59267916-59286659 GCF_000237925.1 Schistosoma mansoni
GATATACCTGCATCTCAGAGTTGATATTCACTCTGGGACTCGAACCCAGTACCTTTCGCTTCAAACGCCATCGCGATATCCACTCGGCGAAATAGGATGAAACGCGCGTTCTGGATTCCACTGCTAGCCACTATCCATCTTTGCTTACCATGCTTGTGAATTTAGGCTATATTGAGGCAATACGCTCAGTATGCACATATGCCATTTAGAGACTGATCAGTTGCAGTTCTAAAACATCAGTGGAAAGATTCAAACAAACAATACTAAGTGAAATTAAATTGAAAGCCTGGATGTTCCTTTCGTATTGATATGAGACGTAGTAGCAAGCAACCATAAGTCTAACCTCAGTCATTTTGGCATCTTTAAGCTAAGAATGTTATATAAATGAACAAAAATCTTAAATCATGAATTAAATCAATGTAACTTACAAATTGAAAGTGTATAAAAGTGAACACTATGAACAATTTACTTGTTAGCTGTTATAATTTAAAAAGAAAAATGAGTAAAGAGTTATGAATTAAAATGGAAGATTTTGTCTTTACAAAAGTTTTTTTATGGAATATTTCTAATTATTCTAATTATTCACTTTGGGACTCGAACGCAGCATTGTTTACTTCAAACACCATCGCGTTATTCACTCAGCTACTGAGTTCAATTGCAGACCTAAACATCAATGGGGAGATTCAAACAACCAATAGAAAACAAATTAAAACTTCACTCTATTGCACAATCTAGTGGCTATTTGGATTTAGTAGCTAGGTGGACAATGAGATGACGTTTTTAGCGAACAACACTAGGTTGAAGTCCAGAAGTGAACATTAACTATGGGATTTAGGCTCATCCAGTTGGCGAGTCTCAAATGGGACGAAACGTACGTCCTGCATTCCACTGCTAACTATCATCCATCTCCGCTTAGAATACTTGTGATTTAATGACAACATCAATGAGATCCGCTCAGGATGCACATATGCCAATAAGAGACTGAACAACTGCAATCCTCAACATTAATTGGAAGATTTAAACAACCAATACAAGATGATAATAATAATTGATTACTAAAACCCAATAATACAGTTATCTTTCTGTTTCTTAGGGTCTTCATGAAAAATAGTCGAAGTTAAAAACTCTTAAACTACTATATTGCTTTAGACATTGCTTATCAGTCAAATATACCAGGAAACTTCAAGGAACTAATACTGCTTGTGTACTTTGGTCTCAAAGTACTTGGAATCAGTCAGAAGCATTATCACTAAGCTTCTTGAATCAGGATTGGCCTGTTTGTAGAAGTGATATATTCACCCGATTGACATATATATATATATATATATATATATATATATATATATATATATATTCATAAAATTACTGATACACTTACTATTTCAAATCCAACAAAAGTAAATATTAAGATAAAGATTGGTGTAAATAATAGTGGCACTACAAATACAAAGAAATACTGATAGAAAAAGACTGTTATATCATAGGAATATTTTGTTGTAATGACAAATAGGATCATTGATGTTATTAGAACAATAATAAATGAAATAGCATCATCAACTGCACCATTTTGATATGTAATATTGACCACAATGGATGAATGGAAGATTGTCTAAAATCGTTTTTCGTGAAGAAGAAGAAAAAAAAAGAAATAGAATGAATTGCATAAAATGGGTTATATATAATTAGAATGTTTTGAATAAACTTTATTGTCTGTACAGTGGTCAGCATTAGACGACCGGTCACTATTCTTATCTTATTTGAGATTTGTTGGTCGGATGTACCTTAGGTGTGATTGGAATTTCACCAGCAGAGCTTGAATACAATGATCGTCGCCAGGCTATTGAGTCATAATAGTTGTCATTCACCTGATGGATATAATATACACCTTCCACAAACGCCTTGACAGGTCTAAGGTTTGGGATAGTCTACTCTCACTTTCGAAATTACCTCATACGGTCAACAGTTTATAGCCTTTACCAGGAAAGTCCTACCCATCTCCTTCATGTGCCGGAGATGTGAGTAGACGCAGGGTGATTGAACTGAGTCGGTGTGTATACATAGGTTTTCTACAGCATCTAGAAAACCATGGTATCATACCATTGTGAGACATGGACTCCAGAATCCTAAAACAACAAATGGCATACGAACTCATTTTAGTTACCGATTATCTATCAGCAGATTGTTTTTCTTGCCGTTGCTTTACTGACCTGAATTTTATCTGTTTATCTGTTAATCTTATTATGATTATATGGTTTAATAGTTGGAAACTTATTACACTATATTTATTCTTAAATGATTGGATCTAACTAAATAAACGGCCGTCCAGTGTTTCCAGGTTTTCCATAGTGGTCTAGCTTCAATTGATTCATGATTTCAACTTTGAAAAATACTGAAATCTCCACAAAACCCCTTCTGTTTATATAAATGTTGGAACCGAGATAATCATCATAAACAGATTTAAATTTAAATTTTTGATTAATTGAAACTATAAAAATGGATCATTTAATTTCAACATAATGACTCAAAAGGTTAAGCTCTAACTACGAAACTTGAAGCTCCTGGTTTCAATCTCTGAAATGATTATGAGTTCACACAATTGAAGAGTTAAATTCTATGGTAAAACAGTTGTTAATCTGTGTTAGAAACCACTTAAAATTATATTTATGGAAAGCATCAATAGATTGTGTATTTACTCAAGATATTAGTTTTACCCACTTACTAAAGTAACAGTTAATCACATCTAAATTATTCAAATAAAATGAAATATGGTAGAGAGAAACAAAGACAAATCACTTCGACACATAAATAAGATCAGAAGGGGTTTTTGTGGATATTATGGTGATTTTAATAGTTGAGTTCATGAGTTTATTGACTGGCATCAAGAGGTATTTCCTGGACTTCTAGTGAGAAGTAGTGATCAGTGGAATTCAACCGGGTCTGTTGTGAGATAGCAACTCTTTGAAGACAATGGTGGATGTGTCGCTCAATTTCATGGATCCGTTCAAGCTAGACATTAACACCGTTGAATGCCAACCAGCTCAGTGGTCTACAGGTCAAGCGTTCACGCGCGAGACTGATAGGTCCTAGGTTCTAATTTCGCGAGGCGGGATCGTGGATTCGCACTGCTGAGGAGTCCTACAGTAGGACGAAACGGCCTTCCAGTGTTTCCAGGTTTTCCATGGTGGTCTAGCTTTAACTGACTCATGATCTCAACTATTGAAATATAAATAAGAGGCTTTATAATTGAAAATAAACTTTTATTTCAATAATAATAAATGTAAACTTACAAAAACACTCAATATAATTACATTGAGAGGGAAGAATCGTTCTATATTCGGAATTTTTAAAAGAATAACTGCATTATAACCATTTAGTAAGCTAAAATTGATAAGCAATGTTCAGATAATCAATGTTGGCATTATACTGTATTTAATATATAAGATATGAAACATTGAAACTAAACTGATCGTCTAGTAGCTGAAATAAGACTTAACTTGGATAAACGAACCAATAGTTATCAGAAGGGGTTTTGTGAATATTATAGTAATTTCAATAGTTGAGTTCATGTCTCAACTGAAGCTAGACCACCATGGAAAAGCTGGAAGTACAATTGGATGAAACGGCCGTCCAGTGCTTCCAGGTTTTCCATGGTGATCTAGCTTCAATCGACACATGATCTTAACTATTGAAATAGTTATCAGTTAAAGAACAATTGAAAACAAATATAACATATCGTTACATTTACTAAATCCAGAGAGCAATTTTCAGAAAGGTACACAGATGATACGTCGGATTATGCTAGACAATTCAAATTTTGTCTTAAAATTACATAGAAGTGAGAGACGAAATTATGGGCAGATTAAATTCACCAAGCTACTCACCTAGATATGATTACTCACTACGTAATTTTCTTTTATCTAGATCACTCTACCATTATATACATATGCATGAATAATGTCTATAACCATTCACTCTTTAATAAAAAGTTTCTGCTCATTGTTTATTTTCTCAATTCTCATGACTGTGTTAAGCGTTAGCAAACTTATTTATTATAAATGAATCGGATTCGTATGTTCAAATATCCTGACATATTATCCACATGTCCAGATAGTTGAACCAAAAATAACAAAATGGATTCAATTAAGGCATCATTACGAATGATCAATTTGTTAGGAGAATTCAATCAATCCAATTCTACTTAATCAACTGTATTTAATGAGAGATGTTAACAATCAGCAACATTCACTTTATTGAGTATTGCTAATTTTCAGACAATAGTAAGTTTTCTAAACTTATCATTCAAAAGTTTAAGTACTAAGTGTTGTATCCCGTGGAGAATTATGAATGGTAACTTTGAGGAGTATTTATGGACCAATGTGATATGTATATTTCCTATTGTATAATTGTTAAATAACTAAAGTATCCATATTCCTGTCCTTCTTATTATAAGCTTTATTTTGACCCATAGACTATTATTATACGACTTACCATTCTTGAGTTACCCCTATTCCATTAATTACTGTTCCCCTTATTTACAGCCACATTTGGCTGAATCTTGTACAAATGTTATTTTCCATTTTATGGTACAATGTGGTCAGTTTGTTTGGTATATAAACCCAGTATGTTTGAGAATAATGATTCATATTGCAGAGGCTATTATTAATGTTCTGGACTTAGCTGTCTGGTCTAGACGGAAAGCAGGACCGAGTAGTACTCAAGACTGCTCATATGGTTTTTTCGTGTATCATTGCTCTGATCGATAAAATCACTGATCTCTGATTGGCGGTCTTATCACTCATATGTAAACAGGGCACGCAGGCACTCACACGTTATAACGTTAAGTAGAGCTACCAAAGAATATACTGGTAGATCGTACCGATTGCTTTCAAGTAAATATTGTGTTGAGGTAGTTGACCCGATAATCGATATTGAGAGGGACGTTAAATAATTACATTTTTTCTCGTGTAGACAGAACAAAAACAAAATACTGAAGAATTAGAAGTATTGATGTTGTTCAGTTTTTCAAACATGACAATAATTCACAAACACTAAATCATGAACTAGAACAATACGGATTTTCAGTTATTAATATGAATAAATCATTGTAGAAATTGATTACTGAGTAGTAACTAATGTCACATCCTCTTTTACTTAGCAATGATCTAATCATATTGATCAATTTAGAGTGTGATCGCTAGTTCATATTAGTAAGCATCGCGATATGTTTTCATGTTGTCAATTAATAGAAGACTGTGGATATTGGGTTTAGTGCTAGGTGGTACTCGACGGTAAGATCTATCAGCGATTTTTGGTGAATTTTATGTTCTCAGTAGGAGTTTATGATAGTAAATTACACTTCAGAGAAAATATTTCGATAGAGACTCAATATTTGATACCAACCTATTTGATCCTATTGAATTTAACTAACCCAAAGTACATAACTGTCATGCACAAGAAATGCTGATTTCTTCACCATTCTGATCAATTAATCTTTTCCACACATTCATCTTCATTCGAAAAAATTTACTTTTCATTTAGAATAATAACACTTTTATTAGTAATTAACTTCATCTATTCAAATAATCAATTGAGTAGAACTCATCACTATACATCAAGTTCATTTACTATGAGAAGGCGTTTGACAGTGTGGACCAGAGAATATTACGGAAACTTCCTCGACACTATGAAGTTCCTCAGAAGATTGTCAACATGATCCAGAACTCATACGACGAACTACAGTGCAAAGTCATGTAACGAGGACAGCTGACAGTGCATTTCCAGTAAGGAGCGGAGTCAGACAAGGCTGTCTACTCTCCCCCTTTCTCTTTTTTCTGGTGATTGACTGGATTATGAAGGCATCGTTATCTGAAGGGAAGCAGGAAATACAATGGACGTCTCAGAATCAATTAGACGATTTGGACTTCACAGATAACCTAACTCTTCTATCTCATACACATCAACAAATACAGATGAAGACAACTAATGTGGCAGCAGCCTCTGAATCCATGTGCCTCAACATACACAAAGGAAAAATATTCTCAAATACAACACGGAGAACAACAACCCAATCACACTTGATGGGGAAACTCTGGAAGATGTAGAAACATTCACGTATCTGGTCAGTTGCATAATCGATGAACAAGGAGGATCTGACGCAGATGTAAAGACCAGGATTGGCAAAGCAAGGGCAACATTTCTACAATTGAAGAACATATGGAACTCCAAACAACTGTCAACTAATTTCAAAGTCAGAATCTTCAATACGAACGTCAACATAGTCAGTTCTACTGTACTGAGCTGAAACGTGGAGAACTACTACATCCATCGTCAAGATGGTACAAGTATTTATAAACAGTTGTCTACGCAAAATACTCAACATTCAGTGGCCGGATACTATCAACAACAGCGTTTTATGGGAGAGGACAAACCAGCAGGTTCCAGCTGAAAAGGAAATTAGGAAAAGACTTTGGAATTGGATGGGACATACATACAGTACGTACATACGGTAGACTGTGTTGAAAACTTAACATTCACTGTTGTTAGATTCTGTCATATCAGGTTCACCATGGATCTAAATCATGATCAAAGTGTCTATCAATAAATATAACTCTATTTAAAGTATAACAAGATTGAATAAACGACCTAGTAATTCTTACCATAACAAATACATCGACCATATATGTTGTCCAATCCATTGATTTAATACTGGTCTAAAACAAATTGACAATTAAAGAGCTCCATTTCTCCTTGGTTAAAATGACACTTACATATAATAAAAGGTGTAGAATACTAAATTCAAAATAAATACTTGGGAAAGGAATACAATAAGGACCTAGAAAATAAATAGAAAGACAATAATATCCATTTCTATTACTTTTTCTTATCCAATCACAAGTAAAGTTTTATTCAGATCATGAACCGATCAATATTAGAATATTGAAAATATGTTACCTTGATGTAAAAATGTTTCCGATCTGTTCCTTCATTATGTATACCATCATTATTATTAGTAGTACTAATGATATAAATAGTAATATGGAATGTATGTATTTACTGTTTGTCAAACTGCTTTTCTTTTGCTTGGTATTCTTGATTCTTAAGCATTTTGTTAGTGAATACTTTAAAAGAAAGAAAAAAGACATAAAACTGAGTTATAATAGGTTTTATATATAGGAATTAGCTGAACGATAATTTGTAGTCCTAATGAATTTAGACTAAACGAGAAATACATACTTGCTTACTTACGCCTGTTACCCCTCGTGGAGTAGCATAGACCGCACACCAGCATTCTCCATCCAGCTCTGTCCTGGGCAAACCTTTCCAGTTCCTTCCAGTTGTTATTCATCCTTTTCATATCTGCTTCTATTTTCCGGCATAATGTGTTCTTTGGCCTTCCTCTTTTCCGCTTCCCTTCCGGATTCCAAGTTAAGGATTGCCTTGTAATTCACATTGGTGATTTCCTTAATGTGTCCTACCCACTCTTAATGTCTTTTCCTAATTTCTGAAACCTGGTTTGTCCTCTCCCATAAAACACTGTTGCTGTAAGTATCCGACCAGTAAGGGGAATACATACACATATTTATATATTAGATAATCATCATAGAATATAATAACCCATTATCATGCTGTGATTTCTCTTTTTACCTGTATTACATATAACCTTTCAACTATACAATTTACATAAATTTGAACGTTATTCAATATACTACTAAATATTTTTGACATAATAAATTGGCTCAATCAATTAGACGCATGCCTTATGTCGGGAATTAGAATCCAATAACTATTAATTTACAGTCGTAGATCTTACATCTTACATCAACTCGGCGCCCAAATATTGTGAAACTATTCGCTCTAATTAGGACCAAAGTTCTTATATGTAAGTAGTGACTAATCTTATTCGTTTCGAAAACATAACCCTTTATTCTAGTCAGTAATTATGATAATTACATTTTGATTATTGACAGAAAAAGTTTGGATTCCATGGTCGGGTAAAAAAAAGGATTTTATCTAGTTGAGATCATGAGTCAGTTGAAGCTAGACCACCATGGAATACCTAGAAGCACTGAACGGCCGTTTCGTCCTATTGTGGGACTCCTCAACAGTGCGCATCCACGACCCCGCCTCGCGAGATTCAAACCCAGGACCTACCAGTCTTACGCCACAAAACCCCCTTCTGAAAAAAAAGATTGTCGTCAGGTGAGTTATAACAAAACTTCAGTTTTTGAGCTCAATATAATATATCCACCTATCATAAATGAGATATTTGAGGCTATCCAAAATGAAGTCTTTACTTCAACTCTTAATATTGACTTGATATTCAAGTCGTGCTACTCTCTAGAATATCCCAATCAATAAAAGAATTAACTGAACCATGATATCCTCACTTTAACTATTGTGGTCAGTCAGCTACAACGTGGGACCAGGCACACACATCGGTCCAAGTTGCCATACCTCGTTAGCACAACAAGATGAACAACGAATTCATAAAAGTCGGTAATTTAGTAGTCGTAATATAAAAAAGAAAGGTTGTATATAAGGATATAGTATAGGAAGGAAGACAGATACGAAGCAATTTTAATCTCAAGGTTTAAGGGAAGACAGAAAGTGTTTACACCTACGCCATTGTGATCGATTCTGAGCCATGTCACCTAGAGTCTCCAACCATTGGTTACGATGGTCACGCGGACCCCAACCAAGTAGTCTGCATCTACCAACATGGCTTAGATTAAAAGTTAATGACTTCAAGCTCTGATGCCACTATCGGGGTGACAATGGACGACTAAGATATTTACATATGTAACTCAAAACGTAGTAACATGTATCATGTTGTCTAGCCTATGATACTTGTTAGATTCTCGCATTCAAGAGTATATATATAAAAATGTACAACTTATTTCATGCAATACTAGATACCTTTCTGAATTATTTCTTCCATAAAGCCCATTCTGGATAAAAACACATTTTTCTTCATCATTCTTTTCCTTCTTCGGAAATACGATAATACTGCATCTTCTCAGATTTAAATACCCCAATAACACATACCCTAATTCATTACAATGTCTAGATGAATTATGTATAGCTTAAGTCACTGAAATGTATGACCGAAGTTCGACCAGATAATTAGGTTTTAATTTGATATATTAGTGGATTACCTATGACATCGAAATCTTACCATGAATTACGTTTGTAAATTAGTTGTAACCATGTTCATCTTTGTGACAAACATCTATTATACAAGTGTGTAAGTTTACTTTAGGAAATAACTTGTTTCTTATGACCAGTGAATCAACCGTTTAATATCCTTTCATTGGATAACTGTTGTGTCGGTAGACTCGAATTTCTTTTTCTGAATATTTGTTACGTTTATATGGTAAAGCAACTATTTTGCAACCAATTTCGATTATGGTTAATTTTGGTTAAATCCTTCATCCTCCTCCCCGTGTATATATGTACCCAAATCCTATTATTAGCCTTTGTTTTGCCTTGCTGTATCCTTATTCGATATAACTATTAATTTGCCTATGTATTAGCTCTCACACATACATATTCGCCTTTCTGCTTCAATTTTGCTTGATGTACTTATAGCTTTGGAATCTGATCTATCCGCTAATAAACTGTAGTTGCCGCTTCTCTTCGCCTTTCTGATTTTAAGCACCGTTGAGTTTTATATAATAACGGTTATCATAGTGATTGATTAGTGAAGCAAAGTCACTACAATCGTTTCTACTGATCGATTTCATACTGACTCAACATCTATCATAAACTGATGAAAGAGAGCTGAATTTAGACTGATAGATCATGGGTTCGAATCTCGCGTGGCGGGATCGTGGGTACGCACTACTGAGGAATCCCGTAATAGGACGAAACGGCCGTCCAGTGCTTCCAGTTTTTCCATGTTGATTTAGCTTCAATTGACTCATGAATTCAACTATAAAAATCTATTCATCATCAATCACCTTGATAATACAAATAAACAGAATCGACTTACTTACTTAGAATCTTAATTGGATGATGTAAATTAATTATCAATCTTTTTGTAAATGATGCAATACAATTTATTTATGAATTTATAGAATCTATGTATATCAAATTGATCTCAATCTTTGAACTATTTTGATTTATTATGATCTGAAATTTTTCTGATCAACTTTTTTAATAATGATTCAGTTGAATATTCGACGAATATTTCCAAAGTCCATATAATCGATTGATTAACCAACATCTTTTTATCTAGTTACATAAAGATTTAATTTACAGATTGTTTTATCTTGAATGGAATCAATTATTTTAAGGGTAATAAACAATGAAATAAATATTGTAAACAAAGATGGGTAGTGGCTAACAGTGGAATTTAGATTGACGCGCGTTTCGTCCTATTCGGGACTCGTCAGCTGTATGTACCTACATCTCAGAGTTGATGTTCACTCTGGGACTCGAACCCAGTACCCTTCGCTTGTGAATTTGTGAATTTAGGCTATATCGAGGCAATACGCTCAGTATGCACATATGCCAATTAGAGACTGATCAGTTGCAGTCCTAAACATCAATGGAAAGATTCAAACAAACAATACTAAGTGAATAAAATAAATAGTTTCATACAATGTTCATAATTCACTGACTTATGGTATGAAAAGTGAACATATAGGCGGCCTGCTTGAATATCTGGGCTACCTGTTCTTACTATCTAGATATTTCAACTAGTTATCTAATTTTGTTTGTTCTAATACATCATTATGGCTATTAATCGTATAACCTATTCAGGTGCTTTTCTTAAAAGTGTATAACTTTTCGTTGTACAAGTTTCAAAAGGCCCAATCAGATATATCGTGGTTGCTGGCAATATGCAGCGAAAAGAATGTACATTATTTAGATGTCGATTGATTGGACTACTAAATTCTAACTGGCGATTACTCAATATTTGTCATCAGGATTGACGAAGAAGTAAGAAATGGAAACTTGTTGAAATACATTGTGCTGAGAATTCTATATTATGCCAAAAATATAATATAAAATCAAGCTAATGATAATAAATAAATGAAGTTAAATTTAATATATCAGAAGGGGTTTTGTGGATATTTCAGTATTTTCATAGTTGAAATCATGAGTCAATTGAAGCTAGACCACCATGGAAAACCTGAAGACAATTGATAAACGGTTGCTCAAACATCGTGGATTGGTTGAGGTTAGATATTAACACCTCTGGATGCCAGCCAGCTCAGTGGTCTATCGGTTAAGTGCTCCGGCGCGAGACTGGTAGATCCTGGGTTCAAATCTCGCGAGTGCGGGATCATGGATGCGCACTGCTGAGGAGTCCCATAATAAGACGAAACGGCCGTTCAATGCTTCCAGGTTTTCCATGGTGGTCTAGCTTCAATTGACTCATGATTTTAACTATGATAAATTTAATATTTCTAGGAAAAAGATCATTAAATTTGAATATTTTATACAAAATTATTTCAGCTGAAAAATTAGCAGAAGGCAAACAATGTTTGATAGTTATTTAGTCCTTATTCACATTTCCTCAGCAATGAGAAACTAGAAAGAGTCGATATAGACTCTCTAATTCCTTATGACAAGATATAGGGTTGTGGTGTGGGTTACTTATATCCACATAAGTAGTATATGGTGATGGTCAGGCATAGAATGTATTTTGGCAGAAGATCGTTAAGGGAAGAACAGGAACGAAACGAAATCCGTATGAAAATGCATGAACAATGAAATCAGAGACGATGGACTGGTATTTGCAGAAAGAACAGTCGAGATTGAGACAACTGATTGATAGTTTGCAAATTAACTGTTTACTGTATGGTTGTCAAATTTTACTGAGATAGTCTGTAATTAGTGCTTAAATACACGCGATTGTCCCCACTCGTGTTATTGTTCACTACAGGGTTACTAGAATGAAAACAATATATATTATATACAAAAGATATGATTTCCAAAAGTACAAAAAGTTTTAAAACATGAGAAACCAAAAATATCGAATTAAAGAATGTGGATAATAACATACACTGTAGTATCAGTTTATATGTTAAGCCCATATACTTTATTCTGGCTTCTGGCCAAGCCAATTCGCCTATCCATTATGGGTCATATTTTGATCTTGTTCATTATTCGCTTATTAACCTTGACTACTTTTTATATGAGCGTATATGTGTGCACACTTCGTATCCTATTCACCATATGTCTGTCATTCATTTTTGTCTGACTATAAAAGTTGATTAACGCTTGCTTAAATTGAGTTGGCTTCCCCGCCATCTCCAATACGCATTATTTTCGCTTCGCTCTCGAGTTGGCTTACCAGCTACCTCCAATACGTGTCATGTATGCTTCGCTCGCTAACATCTGCTCATGTGCTCACAGCTTTCTGGTCTATGTTGTTTGTCAATAAAAATGTAGTTACCGCTTCCCTTTGCCTTCTGATATTATGCGCCGTTAAGATTTGTTATTATAACGGTTATCGAGGTGAATGATAAACGAAGCACTGCACTACAACATACATCTTGAAAACATTAGAGAACACCTTAATAATCCTATCGGAAATGTTTTATAGACTAAAATCTCATTGAAATCACCAACTGATCAAGGTTCGGAAACCTTTAAAACTGTTGAAGTCCTGAATAGCCGTTTCGTTCTAGCATGAGATGACTCACCAATGAGCACCTGCTACCTTGGAACCGGGAATTAAACCCAGAGTCTTCAGTCTCGCGCATTATCATGGAATGATTATAGCTAGACATGTACACCACTTGATCCTTTCTTAGTGATCTAGAAGTTAGGTGAGACTGAGGGTCATGGAGTTTTGTTTGCAGGTTCGTGGATGTACACAGCTACGTCGTTCCATACCATGATGGAACAAATGTCCGGTGCTTCCAGGGGTCTGATGGTTGTCTAACGTTGATCAATTTATGATTTCAACGAAATCCAACGATCTTCACATCCCCATACAAACTGGAATCTTTTCAAACCAAATAAACTTTCTAAATTATCCAAACCTTGAATATCCCTTTATTAGATTCACAACACTATTGAATCACTATACTACTCAGATGATAGAACTGCGTAGGAAAGATAACTCTTCAGTATTACATACATTATAAATTTGAATCAAGCGACTGAGAAAATTATTTGTAAGTTATATCGTGTAAATAAAAGCTACAGTTAAATCTTGCTTTACCATTAATATACCTAAACACAAGAGATATTTATAACGTCCATAGTCCATAATAAGAATGAAATAACCATTAAGGGATACCCATTTGTTCATTTTGAGTCTTAATTTTTGCAAATAAAAGTAACTTCTCTTAGTACTTTCGAGAAAGTGAAGCATATATTTCAACTAATAATAGTTGAGATCATAACATAATTAACTTCATAGTTTATTGAAACAGACAAACAAGTGATTCTCTTCAAAAAGCTTTACATATAACCTTACAGACACATGTTTACCGTTGTACTGTTTCCATAGAACTGCAGAAAACCAAAAGTCATGCAATTTTAATTTATAGTAATTGGATTCATTAGTCGATCTAAGGTAGACCATCATTAAAAACGTGGAAACGCTGTACGGCCATTTCGTCCTGACATAAAACTCCTCGGCAGTGCATATCCACGATCCCGCACATGGGACTTGAACCCAGAACATTAGGTCCTGTGAGTGGCCCAGGGTTCGAGCTCAGATCGACTCATGAATTCAACTATTAAAATTACTACTATCTCCACGAGTCCTCATCCTGACAATTTTGAATTAACTAATTTGACTACTTAAAATAGTAATAAAGATTTACGAAAATTATTCGGACACGTGAGCATTTTCTGAATAGTTACTCTACATTTCTGTTAATTATTTTTAGTGTCATTCTGCTACATTAATCATACCTTCATTACTTCAAATAACAATATTATTTTTGTATGAATAAGCAGTAAGAAGTAATTCACTGCTCCCTTTTAAAAAAGAAAGCTAATAATCTTTTATCTATAAGAAAAATTCTCAAGTCACTACGTGGTGATAAGCCCATGTAAATATCACAGTTAAGCTAGAGGTCTGTTGTAAAATGAATCGCTCATTGGTAACATATGATACTGTAAATCTTTACGAGGTGTTTGAATCACATGAGGGGCAACAGCTTCCACAATTTGCAGGTAGGTTCTGCTAACAACTATTAACTGGCACAAAACTTAGGTTGAACAAGGTTTCCTACTGATTGCTTCTAACTATCTATCATGAAAATGCAATCCAGATGACATCAACTCAGCAGTACTAATCATTACATTGTATTGTCCGGTACTATATCAAGCACATATGGGTTATTCTAGCTTCCGGACTGAGCAGTTTTTTTCATTATTCTTGAGTCACATTTTAAACCCGTCAATTATCCACTTAATTTTTAATATTTTTACGTGGGCGCATGTGTGTGTATTGCTTACCCTATTCGTCACGTGTCTGCAGCCTAGATTTATATGGTCATAAATATTGAGTCACGCTTTATAGAACTAAGATGGTTCATTCGCCTTCTCCGTCTCGCTTTGTTTTCTACTTTTCTAACGATAATCTCCGCTTCGCATCACTTTCCCATGAATATGTATGTGCTTGAATCTTATTAATTGATTCGGCTGTCCATTAGCCTGCGTATTCCCTCACTTGCTCGCGCGCTTGATAGCTTTTCTAAACGAATTCGTTTTGTGTGCTTGTGGCTTAATGATCTGTGGTGTTTAGTAGTAAGCTGTGGTTGGCGCTTCGTATTGCCTCCTGAATTCATGCACCCATGGGACTTATTTAATAATGGTTATCGGGGCGATCGATACACGAAGCCTAAATAATTGTCTCGAAGCTAACCCACTACAACATTACAAATCGATTGATAGAACTTTATCATCACTATAGACTAGGCAAATACCATATTGGTCACTACAGAGTAATCAATCAGTGTAGAAATATATTTAATTAGATTATCTGTAATGGTTTTAGTTAACGTAACGTTTGGTAAAACACAATTAATAATGCAATTGGGTGACCGAACAGAAAGTCAAACACTCGGTTATGTAGTACAACTTTTAGTAAAAGGACTGTTGATACTGGTTAGCATCTCAAACCGAAATAGTCATGATGAGTTTCAAACTTTTAGTATGATGACTAAAAGTTAGTTACCTCAACGATTTAAGACTGAAGATGAGTGGAAATATGATTTACTAAGAGATTAGCCATGCTTAATTTCTTTTTTTAATGTAACACAATAAACGGTTAGATCTGAATGGGATGCTTGTGACTGAAGTGTTCAACATTCAACCTCTGATTCATTTGTTCAATTCACCCTCATCAAGTTGATATAACGATAAAGTAAAATTATTTTCTATTTGAAACGTTAAATTACTGTAATACAATAATACAACTGATGACCAAGATTATATCATCATTAGGCTTGATACTCAGCCGACACTCTATACAAATGTCATACCAGATACAAGAATGATGTGAAAAGAAAGATAACGAAGCAATGACAAACAACCAAAGTTACTTTTTGTTGTATCCCGAAGAGAATTGTGGATGGTAACTTTTGAGGACTATTTATGGACCAATGTAATAAGTATATTTCCTATTATATAATTGTTAAGTAACCAAACTATTCATATTTGTGTCCCTCTTATTATAAGCTTTATTTTGACCCATAGACTATTATTATACGATTTACCATTCTTGAGTTATCCCCAGTCTATTGATTACTATTCCCCACATTCACAGCCACATTTGGCTAAATCTTGTACAAATGTTATTTTCTATTTGATGGTAGGATGTGGTCAGTTTGTTTGGTATATAAACCCAGTATACTTGTGAATAATGATTCATATTGCAGAGGCTGTTATTGGTGTTCTGGACTTAACTCGCTCGACTAGGCGGATAGCAGGACCGATACGTACTCTAGACTGTTCATATAGCTCTTGTGTATCATTGCTCCGATCGATAATTCGCTCTTCTCTCATTGGCGGGAATCAGCACGTTAATATAATAACAGGGCACGCAGGCAATCGATATAACACTTTTCGCGCGTCGTCTAGCTTAATTAAAAATCTGTAATGTACTGACACTTAATTTTATTCTTGTTTTATTTATTGAGTCACAAACTTTATTTTGATGTGTAGGTTGATGTTACGTTCTTTTCTATCTCAAATTTATTGTACTTTAAATGTGATCTTTGGATTCCAATTTTTTACTCTAGTGTTCTATTTTGGATATGATTGTATTTTTCTCAGTTCTTGTACGTTGTGTTCCTGTTAGCTATACTTTATTCATGTGCCTTTTTGAGTTTATTCGGAATCGGGAATGAATCAGACAACTCCTTGTTATATCTTGTGGCCGAGTGGATCCCCAGTTAGTGTATGACGTGATAAGACCGCCAATCAGAGGGCAGCGAGTTATCGATTGGAACAGTGACACACGAAAACCGTACGAGCAGTCTAGAGTGCTTATCGGCCCTGCTTCTGCCTAGCCCAGCCAGTTAAGTTCAAAAAACCAATAACAGCCTCTGCGATATGAATTATTATTTGTCAAACACACTGGTTTTATTTACCAATCAAACAGACCACATCGTACCATAAAACAGAAAATACCATTTGTACAAGATTTAGCCAAATGTGGCTGTGAATGTGGGGAACAGCAATCAATAGACTGAGGATAACTCAAGAATGGTAAATCGTACAATAGTAGTCTTGATGTGTGGGCGAGAATGACAGTGATTGGTTGTCTTGATGAGTCAGACATTAGATAGGATGACAGGTGTTATGTGTTATATATATTCCCCTATCCTTATTATGTATTGACTGTTCCTTGTTGATGGACACTTAATGATTGACTGTTCCTTGTGTCGGATTTTGGTGTGGAAATATATTGACGTTGTAGTCAGGCTAATCTCGTGTTCTTGATCTGAGTTGTGTTGAAGTCCTGTAGAATAGACGCTGGATGGGAATCTAGTGTAGATATTCGTCTAAGGTAAATTAGCGTCCCACATACGTGTAAGAAGTAAAAGGACTGTTATAACTAGAAACCCCCCAAGCGTTATAACGAGCATCCTTTATTGTTTATAACAAGTCTATAGGTCAAAATAAAGCTTATAATAAGGGTAACATGAGTATGAATAGTTTAGTTATTTAGCCATTATACGATAATAAGTATATGCATAATACTGGTCCATGAATGGATGTCAAAGTTACCATTCACTATTGTTATCGGGACACAGCACACCTCCAAGCAAATCTTTTTCTTTCTATTAGCTTGCCAACCTAACAGATTGGATAGTTTTTATCACTCTCTTATCCAACTCATGAGCTGTAAGTTTCAAGGTTTTACTAATTAATCTATCACATCAAAACCCCAAACTAAATCGAGATAATTCCCCCTCTCTATATTTAGCAAAGACTAATGGGTCAACAGATCAAGGGCATAATAATGACCAATTATAAAGAACCAGATTAAAGTTAGATGATATTTTATTCAACATGATTACAATCAGTCTACACTCAGTGACTCCAAAAATTACAAATCAATAATTAAATAGTCAATAAGTTGTATCTATCAGTTCATGCTTAGTGGTCAATCACAATTACTTACATTACTCTTATCACATTTTATACACAAACAGAAGAATAACATAAATATTATAAATGAAGACCATTCCGTGGGGAAAAAAAACCAAAAAAAGAAGCACAACAAGTAAGGAAGTTTGTGTATTATATTCAAAAAGTAATAGAAAATGATTCATTATAAATGTAAACAAGTGAGTGTTTTTTTTACAAAAAAAAATGCAATAGTAACCATGACAACAAAAACAACAAATAAATAATCAATATATGCACATAAATAAATAAAACAAAAAGGAAATATTGAATAATGAATAAACCAATAAAATAACTTTATTAGCATAATTCTTATGTATATAATATACAATTAAAGACAATTTTATGAAATGAAATGCATTCATATATACCTATTACAACTTTTTTTAAAAAAAAGAAAAAAGAGAAAAAAAGGAGAGAAAAAAGAAAACAAAGACTTGTCCTACCTTGTTATTTAGTGTATTAAGTTATTGTATTATAAATCAGGCAGTCGATTCATACACAATCAACAAATATGAATAACAATGAAGACGACCTGAAAAAAAAAAGAATTAAAATTCTAAACAAAGGTCAATGAAGTGTATTCAAAGAGAGATTTTACAATACAGAGAGGGTATTCTCATAAAAAAATCATCCAACCCTGTAATTTAGCTCAGGTTATTGTGGTCATATAATAAGAAATATTTTTATTTGAAGATTATTGATAATACTAGGTCATTCAAATAAAATTAGGTGGTGTAGCTTTCGAACTATGAACAAACCAGATTCCAGCGGAAGGAAGAAATCAGGAAGAAGCGCTGGAAGTGTATAGGATATACATTGAGGAAATCAGCCAACTGCGTCACAAGACAAGCACTCACATGGTATCCCGAAGGCCAAAGGAGAAGAGGTAGATCAAATAGCACATTAGGCCGAGAAACAGAGACAGACATAAGAAGAATGAACAAAAGTTGGATAGAGTTAGAAAGGAAGGCTCAGGATAGAGTTGGTTGGAGTATAAATTCATTCAGTATTGTTTGTTTGAATCTTCCCATCTCTGCTTACCATGCTTGCGAAAGAAGGCTATATTGAGGCAAAGCGTACACTATGGACATATGCGCGCCACAGACTGACCAATGGTCTTCTACCCAGCC